>NC_086328.1:25716027-26022950 GCF_036172605.1 Pelobates fuscus
TGAATGTATAGATACAATAGGCAAGTTTGGCTTGCAGACACTATGTAGAAGACAGAAGAAGACAATAGTGGACATGAGGACTGTGCTTTTACCTTCAACGGTTCAACTTGTGGGCAAAATAAATCTAAACTATGTTTAGCTTACTATTAAAACATTGTCTCTGTGTTATGTACTAGGCATCAGAGAATACAGATATGAAATGATTGATTAAGACAGATAAACTTTAGCATTTATGACTCTGACCCTTTTTTCAAGGTCAACATGATAATATTGATAAATTATATATCATATCTTAGATTAAGAAACCCCAAAATATGTGTAAATAAAATTATGGTCAACATTTCATGTACAAACAGCACAAATGCAACGTTTTGAAATAAAAAGTCGGGAATGTTAAGGTTTAAAACATAATTTTAGTAGCCAAACCCATGCCTCCCCACGCTACATCAACTATAACTCTTGAGATGCTGCAAGTCTACTTTAAAACCAGAGAGGATATTAAGTGTGTTCTTTTATAAATACATTTGTGTGTGATGGAGACAAATTACTTTATAACATCAGGTGTGATCACAATTTTATGGTCCTCCCTAAAAACCAAAGAGTTACTAGGGATTTCCTGGACACCCCTGTTAAACCAGGAGGGTGGTCTATGAGTGGCTTTTATACCCTGTGTTATTGCATTTGTGTTATTATTTGGGTTTATACAAATGTAAACCTTTGTTTAGCTTGACAAAGTATTAAGTTGCGGTCGAAACGTTGTTGCTTTTTACACTGCAGACACTTTAATAGAAGGACACTGTGCTAAAAAAATACGTACTGGGACACTTTCAATGTTATAATATTGATAATATGTTCCTGTCATCAGTCACAACCTTTCTTGCACCACCTAGTTGTTTGTCTACTGCCTGACTCCGGTTACAAATGGCAAGTATGATGTTCATCAACAAATAAACAACAACTACCAATGTCCAGTGTTCAAACTGTGGATGATGGTAGTTGCACAGAGAACCTGTCAAATCCATTTCAACCCCTTCATGACGGAGTCAATAGTGCACGTTCTGATCAAAACAAAAAGTAAACAAAAGTAATTTGCGCTACATGTCTGTTCAACCGTAATTCACCTCTTTCATATTATATGCACCCACACTTATTATATATCATTTTGTTTCAGGAGAAAGAGGGCTTTAATTTATCATTTACTATTCATATATGGAACATAATTTATTATGAATAAAATTTAAAAAAATGTGAGAAAATAAGATTTCCTTTAAAATGTGTATTTCCGACTGACATTTTAGCTGTGAATGTCATAATACTGTTATGTTTTACGGCAAAAAAATGCATATATTTGTAAGTACAACAGTACCCCCCATTAACAGGTTTTATGGTGTTTTGGAAAGTTACAGGGTCAAATATAGAACGTTCCATTTCCAAATTGAAATTTACCAGATTAGTAATGTTACCTTTGAGACGGTGTGGTAGCCCAGGAATGAGAATTACCCCCATAATGGCATACCATTTGAAAAAGTAGACAACCCAAGGTATTGAAAGTGGGGTATGTTTAGTCTTTTTTAGTAGCCACTTAGTCGTTTGTTTGAAAAAAAATGCAAAAAACTTAATTTTACTTAAAATATAATCGTTGTAATACAATTTACCAGTTGAAACACTAATATTTGAGTTCAACGAAGTCTCCCGAGTAAAATAGTACCCCCCATGTACAGGTTTTATGGTGTCTTGGAGAGTTACAGGGTCAAATATTGTGCTTGCGTATTGAATTCTCTGCACTTTCTCCCTGTGTTGTCAGGCATGTCAATCAATTTTAATTACCGTATTTTTCGCTCCATAAGACGCACTTTTTTCCCCCTCAAAAGTGAGGGGAAATGTCTGTGCGTCTTATGGAGCGAATATGAAGCTTTACTTACCTGTCTTGCAGTGTTGGCCGGCAGCACAGGGCGCACCGCGGTAGTGGAACTTGAATTTCATGTTCCGGTTTCCGGCGGGACTGAAAGGAAGTGTGCACAAGCTGAGTGCGCACTTCCTTTCAGTCCCGCCAGAAACCGGAACATGAAATTCAAGTTCCACTACCGCGGTGCGCCCTGTGCTGCCGGCCAACGCTGCAAGACAGGTAAGTAATTATGGGACAAGGGGAGGGGGACAGTATGGGAGAGAAGTCTATGGGGAGGGGGATGAAGTCTATGGGGAGGGGGATGAAGTCTATGGGGAGGGGGGGGGATGAAGTCTATGGGGAGGGGGGGATGAAGTCTATGGGGAGGGAGGGGATGAAGTCTATGGGGGGGGAGATGAAGTCTATGGGGAGGGGGGAGATGAAGTCTATGGGGAGGGGGGGAGATGAAGTCTATGGGGAGGGGGGAGATGAAGTCTATGGGGAGGGGGGGAGATGAAGTCTATGGGGAGGGGGGGAGATGAAGTCTATGGGGGGGAGATGAAGTCTATGTGGAGGGGGGGAGATGAAGTCTATGGGGAGGGGGGGAGATGAAGTCTATGGTAAGGGGGTGGAGATGAAGTCTATGGGGAGGGGGGAGATGAAGTCTATGGGGAGGGGGGAGATGAAGTCTATGGGGAGGGGGTGGATGAAGACTATGGGGAGGGGGGAGATGAAGTATATGGGGAGGGGGTGGATGAAGTCTATGGGGAGGGGGGTGAGTGAAGACAATGGGAGAGAGGAGAAGACTATGGGAGGGGGGGACACTATGGGACAGGGGAGAAAAAAATATTCTGTACAAACTGTCCCATAGTAAGAAACACTATGGGACAGTTTGTTCAGAATATTTTTTTTTCTGGGTTTCTTCCTCTAAAAACTAGGTGCGTCTTATGGTGAGGTGCGTCTTATGGAGTGAAAAATATGGTAATCAAATCACATAATTATGTTAAAAGATGACTTAAATATACATGTAGAATTTTAATATATATGTATTTATAGGTATTTAAATTCTACGCGTATACTAATGTAATCTTTTATGTAATTATATGTATTTATCTTTATATATATGTTTGCAGTTATTTGTATTTTATATATAGATAGATATAAATAGAATGTCATTCTAAGTGTATTTTGTTACCAATATATATATTAATAACAAAATACAGTTAGAATGGAATTACATATGAATATATAATTTATATTAAATTTTGTTTCAATATTTTATTTATTTATTTTATTATTTTAAGTATTTATTATTGTAATTATACGTATATATATATATATATATATAATATCTGTGTATATATCTATTATATATATTATATATACATATTATATATATGTAACGTCATTCTAAGAGTATTACAATACTAATAAATGTACTTATATTAGTATTAAAATACACTTTGTATGACGTTACATATATATAATATGTATATATTATACATATATTATATATATATACATATGTTATATAAATATATATATATATATATATATATATATAAATATATTTTTTTATTTTAAAACGTTTAATTTTTTTTTTACACCTCCAACCAGCAGGGGGACTGTCTGACATTTTAGACAGTTCCCCTCCTGGCAGATCCCCAGCCAGCTATAGGGGGCCATGTGATCGCTCTTTGAGAGCGATCACATGGCCCCCGGGGGCCTCATTTGCCGGGGAGGGCTGCCTGGGCCTGGTCTAACAAGTACTTGGGTTCCACACTTGTGCAGTTGAGAGTGTCTGATATGAACTAACAATGAGGAAAACACCAATCTGTCCAAGGTGTGTGTTTCTGTGTTTTGTTTTGGGCACAAATTATTTTAATTTCTTTTTTTCATTAATTTAAAAACAAAAAACACACAAATAAGCCCATTTTTGACTTGCCAACATCAATTTAATTACCTAATTTTGACACTTTTTAATTCCTCAAACTTGTCTTAATTTGCAAAAATATCTCAGTAATTTGCTAATGATGTGTTCATGGTTGAAATTGCCGGTTGTTGTACATTAAATATTCTAAGCTGTGAAAGTGGTAATAAGCTATGACAGACTCATGCAGGCATTTTATATAATAAGCAATAAAAAGGATTTCCTTCTGTAACCTTGGCTCTATAATGCGATATGAATATTATTTTTGGTTGTTCGTGGATGAAAACAGCCATTTTAATATCATTTGAAATTAATTACCAGCATTATAAAATAAACAACACAAAATGAAACCATACATGGTGCTCGTTAAAAGCCTATGTTTCTGAAAAAGAAGAACAAAGTAGTCATTTGTATGACATAGATACACTTGATTAATCATGAATTATTTGAAACATAGAAGTTAACGATCACATTTTTCCTTTTTTATAATATAGAATAAGCAGTAAATAGGAGTCATCAAAATTCTAATTAGAAACACAGTATGGTAATTTTTTTTTTTTTAAACACAGTAATTAAGTTGCCCAGAAATAATGCAACTTTACAAGAACCATATTACTGTTTCACATTACCCAGACAAGGATTGATAATTAATTTACGGAACATAGTTTTTTCGAGATTTTCGCAACTCAAAATAAATAAGTAAATACATAAAAAGGGAACTAATGGCTTTAATTTATTGCACATCATCTGACCTTTTGAATATTTAGTAGAAGTTTTCCTTGTATTCCAAGAATGTGCCAGGCACCAATGTTCATATAAAGGGCAATATTAACCCTACTTTATATTAAGTGCTATTAATCGCAGATTACAAATCTATGGACAAGACTCTCTAATTCCCCTATTCAGTATGTCGACTCATAAATCTATTTGCATATTTTATGCTCTTTACCACTTAGTCTGTGCATAATTGGTAATTAAAGTAAAACCCCAAAGAATGGCACTATATGATATATACTAATAAAGACTTAACATAGGATACAGTTTCAATACGTTTTGTGTGTGTACATAAATAAAAATAGTTTGCTGGTACCTTACATTTCAAGCAAATGTGAAAATAGATAACTGAACTATGTAATATGCATCTACCCTCTAGTTTTAACTGTGTGAGTATAGTATGCGGTAAGTACCTAGTGCATTACTTCCATGCAGCGAAACGCACAGGTAGGTTGACAGTGTGAGCAATTTTTTATTGGGTTAAACTCCATATGTGCATTGCATTGCAAAATACTGCATATGCAGACTCCAGGCACTGAAGTGGTCATAGTGCTTGGAGTAACACTTTAAGAACCAATAATGGTCCAGGTTTGATTTCTATTGGCATTATTGATGAATCCAATAAATTGAGCCATCTGAAACTCTTGGTTGGTGGTGATCGCTTCGGGAATCTCTGGCCTCAGGGTTTTAACCACTTAATTAATGCAATTTCTTTTGCAGCATAATTATACTTAAAAAGCCTATCACTCCTCAACACAATTTCTTTGTATTGCATTGAAGAACCAGTTATTGAAAGAGCTTAGTGGTGTACTAGCAAAACCATTAACAGATTTATTTAACCAATCACTGTTAACAGAAGTAGTCCCAGAAGATTGGAAGTTAGCGAATGTTGTGCCCATTCACAAGAAAGGTAGTAGGGAGTCGGGCAACTATAGGCCAGTATGCCTTACTTCAGTAGTGGGGAAAGTAATGGAAACCATGTTAAAAAATTGGATTGTTGAACATCTAAAAACACATGGATTTCAAGATCAGAGACAACATGGGTTTTCTTCAAACTAATCTTATTAATTTTTTTGATTGGGTAACTAAAATAATAGATTAGGGTGGTGCAGTAGACAGTGCTTACCTAGATTTCAGCAAGGCTTTTGACACTGTTGCACATAGAAGGCTTATCAATAAACTGCAATCTTTGAGTTTGGATTCCAATATTGTTGAATGGGCAAGACAGTGGCTGAGTGACAGGCAACAGAGGGTTGTAGTCAATGGAGTATATTTGAAGCATGGGCTTGTCACCAGTGGGGTACCTCAGGGATCTGTACTTGGACCCATTCTCTTTAATATTTTTATTTGTGATATTGCAGAAGGCCTTGATGGTAAGGTATGTCTTTTCGCTGATGATACTACGATATGTAACAGGGTTTATTTTCCAGGAGGGATAAGCCAAATGGCAAATGATTTATGTAAACTAGAAAAATGGTCAGAGTTGTGGCAACTGACATTTAATGTGGATAAGTGCAAGATAATGTATCTTGGACGTAAAAACCCAAGGGCAGAGTACAGAATATTTGATAGAGTCCTAACCTCAACATCTGAGGAAAGGGATTTAGGGGTGATTATTTCTGATGACTTAAAGGTAGGCAGACAATGTAATAGAGCAGCAGGAAATGCTAGCAGAATGATTGGTTGTATAGGGAGAGGTATTAGCAGTAGAAAGAGGGAAGTGCTCATGCCATTGTACAGAACACTGGTGAGACCTCACTTAAAGTATTGTATGCAGTACTGGAGACTGCATCTCCAGAAGGATATTGATATTTTAGAGAGAGTTCAGAGAAGGACTACTAAACTGGTTCATGGATTGCAGGATAAAACTTACCAGGAAAGGTTAAAGGATCTTAACATGTATAGCTTGGAGGAAAGACGAGACAGGGGGGATATGATAGAAACATTTAAATACATAGCGAAGGGAATCAACACAGTAAAGGAGGAGACTATATTTAAAAGAAGAAAAACTACCACAACAAGAGGGCATAGTCTTAAATTAGAGGGGCAAAGGTTTAAAAATAATATCAGGAAGTATTACTTTACTGAGAGGGTAGTGGATGCATGGAATCGCCTTCCAGCTGAAGTGGTAGAGGGTAACACAGTAAAGGAGTTTAAGCATGTGCGGGATAGGCATAAGGCTATCCTAACTATAAGATAAGGTCAGGGACCAAGGAAAGTATTTTAAAAAATTGGGCAGACTAGATGCGCCGAATATTTCTTATCTGCCATCAAATTCTATGTTTTTATGTTTCTAACCAGCTGTATCTTTTATTTTTCCTTTGAAAAAAGGATTGATTTCAATCAATGTGTTACATTTTTAACATGATATAATAACACAACTCCCTTTTGCTTCCACCTCATTAGAGCACACACCTCCTCAATGTGTAGAAAAGTGGGAAAACAAAAGAAAACGAACAGTGTTGGAGAAGAAGAAATGCAAGACTCCAATGCCATTAGTGGAAATATAAAGTTCAACACAAACAGGCATACTTATAAAAAGGTCAATAGGAAAACAGATCCCTAAATACAGGCAAACATTTGCTAGTGTGCAATAATTATACTCTTTAGAAGTATAAGTGAACAGGTTTATGAAAGAATTATTTTATGCTACTCTTGCCTAAACCCTGCTAAGTATTTCAGGGCAATTTCAGAGGAAAATTATATTTTAATAACAAGGTGCATAGGGGATACATTATGGTGAAACATGTATTAATAGAAAAGAATGCCTTTGAGGGCTTCTGGAGACATTGGAATTAGCCAAGAGAATACTATAGTTTCTCTATAATGTAACGTATTGGTTAATGTTTGATGATATTGTTGTGTAGTGTTGTAGCTATGCATCTAGAGACCAGAAAATAGCAAACATTGTTTTGGGACTATAGGTTCCTTTATATCAATGTTCACTGTCCACCTCCTCCATTGCTCTTTAACATTTATGAATAATCTACTTTCTTTATCTTGTTTGCCTTTTGCTTCCAGAACATGTTGTCTGTCCCTTTTGCTTCCAGACCCATCTCCGTTGATGTCTGCATCCAAGCTGATGTCAAGCGCAATCTCATCCAATCCAGTGCTTCTCTTAGAGAAACAGCGGCGATGAGAAAGCATGTGCGGCAAAACGCTTTGCTCCTCCAATCGAATGCTATTACCAAAAGCATTTGAAGAAAGAACCAAATTTTACAAGGTTGTGGATATGGAAGCGCCTCTAATGACTGTCAAGAAGACATTCTTAATCTTTAGTTTTGCAAAATGGCAATTGTTTTTGAGATGAAGTGGTCTTGGTGACTTTGGTGGTCCTTAAAGAAGTACCTTTTTATTCTAAGAAGATCTGTGAGTGCATTTATCATACCTTTAAGTACTTACCTTTTGAGTTGCACACATATGAAAGGATTGTCACGAAAGGTTACGTTCTGGACCTTCTTGTTGTAGTTGTATATATATGTTAATGTTGCTTATGTGAACACTAAGTGAACAATGAATTGTCATGTCTACTCACATGACATGTGCATAAAGTAAACACAAAATATTTTACCTTTCTATTATAAAATTTAGCAGATTATCCCCTGCTCGTTTCACTCAAAAGAGGTAGACTATCTCAGCTCTGCAGTTTAACTTTCCAACAGTCATAGACGTAGTAAATATATTTTTATTATTATGATATACCTGGCATACTATTATTTGTCAGACATGTCATATGCTAGCCAAAAAACCCTTTAGCATGTCATATATTTATTTGTACTTTTGTATAAAGAAATTGACATCAACGTTTTGAGATACATGTCATTTTACCGCTTTGACGAATGCCTCTATGTCTCAATGTAGGCAAATCTGTTTCTTTCACATACACCAGTCCACAGCGTATAAACATATTTATAAGACTTTCAGGAAAGATTAGTGGTGGTTTAAAAAAAAACCAAAAAAAAAAACCCTAACAGTTATTTGTATATTGCATTAATATTACAGTAGAAGGGTAAAGAATGTATGCACCAGATGTACTATGGGTAACTGGTCATACCATATCCATACTAGATTGGTCATACCATATCCATACTTTTATGATTCGACATCTTACTGTGAGACAGTGCAAGAGCCCACATGGCACCATAACCACTACAGCTTGCAACACTCTAGGCTGGAGCTATATTTATTTACTATGTTATATTGATAATTCACTAAACATAAATGCAAGAAGCAATAAATTAAATTAGTACAATTATGAGGGATGTTTCCTAACCTCTGTCTGCAATCTGCATTCCACAATGAGCCTCCAATAATTAAATGTTTCTACCATTAAAGTGCCTTCTTTTAAAAGCATCCTTGGAGTTATGCTGTGTAAGAAAATTTAGAAAATATAACAGGTAGAATGTAATTACTCAAAAAGAGAATCTTAGAAGGGCACACTAGGCACCAGCATCTTAATGTCCCCACAGGTTCAGTATTATAAATGACATCTTTACTAAAATAAGGCAGTGTCTACATTGCTGGCTAAATCCACCTCTGGTGGCTGTTACTCTGACAGCCACTAGAGGGACTCCCTGGTTTTGTTCCAGCTTAGATTGGAGAACCAACTTTCAGCATTGCCATGATCTGTATGCTTCCCATAGATCCTATTGGTCCAAAACAACTGTATAAGGAGATGCTGATTGGCAAAGCATGGCTAACGCCACACACGCACAGTATAACCGTTGCATCCATATAGGAACATGTTGGATTGACTGACAGCCAGATCAGCCAGTAGATGGATGGCTACTGAGAGACCAGCATGATGTGAAAAATAAGGTAAGTAATACAATTCTAGAGGAGTTCCTGAATATAACTAGCTAGTATAACACTATAGCATTAAGAATACATGTTTTTATTAGTAACGCTAAAGTGTTCCTTTAAAGTTGTTCAAATTACATTATTTAAATAGGACCTTTCAAATCTGGTGAATGAAGTAGGTTATTTGTCCAGAATCCCACTTTATGTGAAACGTTCTGGCCCTTCCTTAGACACAGCATTTATGTTTATGTGTAAGGTCCGAATGTAAAGAAATAATTCTACGTTATGAATTTAAAGGGACACTATAGTGTTAGGAATACAAACCTGTATTCCTAATGCTACGCAATATTTTTGCACCTCCCCTAAACCACCCAGAATTCATAAATAAGAAAACAAAAACAAAAATTTACTCACGTTCTTTCCAGGGTAGGACTAAAGATGAAGTTGTTATGGTTCCTGCAGTGTCCCTGTAAGTATGCATCCTATATTAATGCTGGGAGTCCGATCATCTTTCTCGCTCTACGCCGCATTACATGTTGATATCCACTACGAATTTAAAGCGTACATTTCAAGCGAGTTGGTTATGGCAGAAACCAATTAGCAAAAAGAATAAAATAATGTTCTTAACACAGAGATTACCGGCATGCATTTAATTGTCGAAATCACAAATAGCTTTATGCACCCTTAATTATCAAGATTGTATTGTCAGCCGTATATATATTAAACTAGTTGTGCCTTTTTTGTAAATCAGATAGGCTGTATTAGCATTATTTGTTAATTTGTTTTCCTCTAATGGAATGAAAGTTCATTAGCTTCTATATTACAAGTATACTCTAAATTGTGGCATTTCCAGGAACTATTCCCAAATGATCACTTAAAATTACACCGATTTTTTCTGTTAACCAATAAGTTGATGCTTATTATAATAATCACATTTAATATTGTCAATCTTTGCCAATTAAGACATGCAGAAGGGTCATTTCAAAAGATATACATCTACAGCATCTCACTGTAAAATGACTCCCTGGAGAGCGCTCTGCAGTCTCACTACTCCTAGTTTTATAAATAAGAGCGTCTGCATCCATAGACAATGACTTGTACAGCTGTTCGTAATGACGGTGAGCCAATTTCAGTTCAATTTCATCCTTTTCTGATGGATTTAAAGGAACATTTATATTTATATATAGGTATGTATTAATGATTATAGTCTCTGATACAGCTAGGCTTAAAGGAACACTCCAAACACCTAAATCACTTTAGTTTGTTGAAGCACTTTAATTTTGAAGAGTGTGTCCTCTTTTTTTTTTTTTGCTTTAAAAAAAAAGTGCAGATTTCAATGGATATTTGCATTTTTTTTTATAAATTAACCTTGCTACACCCTCTTGGCTGTCAATCAAACAACAGGTCATCTTACTTCCTGGTTTGTGTAGCTTAGTGAAACTAAACTCAAGAGGTAGCAATTGCTCGGAACACCTGCATTGCAAAGACTGAGCTGCCCTGGGAAGTCTGTGATTGGACAGCAACATAAAGTCGGGGCTGAGGAAAAAGAAGGGTGGCGTGTACAAAGGCAGCGGACAAAAAATCTGAAGCTTTTGCAAGCTGTTTGTTAGATATACCCCTAATGAAAAAATGCATACTTGGATATATGCATGTCTTCATCGGTTATACCTAGAATAACGTCATGCTTGACAAAGGCACTATATGTCAAAACTTTACAAAGTCCATTATGTTGGGTATTTGATTGAATTCACCCCTTAAAGACACAACTTCTGGAATAAAAGGGAATCATGACGGAATATTTCTGTCACATGTCCTTAAGGGGTTAACATTCACACTGAAGAGTTGTGGAGTGCCTCATTGCATCTCAGAGACAGGATTTTTTTAAAGTACAGCAATCAGTGATTAAGTGAGTGTCTCTATATATGTTATTACGGCACTTTAGAAGAGAATTGTTTGCATACCTCACAACATTTCAAACGGACAAAGAGAGACTCTTCCATATTAGGGGTGTGTGGGGGTGTGTGGCCAGGTGTGGGGCTGTTCTGAGAAATTTTAGATGACTTACTGATAACAATTGAACAAGAACAAAGTATCTAATTTCTAAAACATTTTCTTAAGCAAGCCTAATTTCTAAACATTTTCTTGTAGTTTACAGGCACATTACTGTGAGTATTATTGCTGTAGAGCTCTGTTACACACTCAGGCACACTAACAACATGGAGAAAAGAGGGACATTAGGGTAGAAAGTAGAAACAGGGGTATTGGGCCTTAAATAGGGACTGCCCCTCTTAAATAGGGGCATTTGGGAGGTATGCTGTTTGAACTATTTTCAGCTTCAGTGGAATTGTAAAAACGTTTGATTGCCTCCTAAAAGAAATACAAATTGTATGTTCCTTTCAACAGAATAGTTGTAAAATCTGTATTAACCCCTCGTGCTTAGTGAGATATGGGATTGCAATATAGTTTACAGTTTAATCCATATAACACTGTTAAAGTTCTTATAAAAATCAGAAAGCCGATCAGGCCATTTGAAGGAGATATGATTTGAGTTTAATGAGATACTTGAAAAAGAAGATTTATTGGACCATAATTAGTGCTATTGCAATAAGGTGGCTATATTATCTCTTTAATGCAGTATGCTGATGGAAACTTAATTATGCATGGCTGCATTTATAACAGGAAGCCCTGTGAGATGCATACAGTATTTCAAGATTAATGTATTTGAGATTGCCCTGTACAAGCAGAATCTGTCGAAAGAGGCCCTGTCTACCGAAATAGGCTCAGTCACAACCCTTGCTCTCAAATAATAATACAATGCATTTAGTTGATGGAAACTTCCCAAATAAATGAGCAGAAACATGAACTATGTAGGTGATCCTAAAATTCTACGAGGGAGGATTAGCAGAAATATAATTAAATGGTATATTAAACCTTTTTTTAATCGCCTATTAACTCAAATGCCATTGGAAATGTCCTAAAATCCTTCCTCTCGGTGAACAATTTAACTTTTGTCATAAAAAGCAAATACTTGCTTGAGCAACCATACTGTGTCTGGAACCACCACTGAGTGTGGGTTTTGAATTTAAATGGAATACATTTTACCCATACAGACAAATATCACTGAACGTCCTTAAATATGTTGCCACTATATATGTCTCTTGTTGTCTTAAATAAGGAAGAGAATCTACTTTGAAAACCTAAACTAGGGGTAGACAACCTTCCTCACTCCAGATGTTGAGGACTTTATCTCCCCTGATGCTTTGCCAGCATTATGACTAGTTTAGGGTTTCAATGTAGATTCTCTTCCATATTTTAGACAACATAAGATATATATAGTGGCAAAATATTTCAGCAAGTCCAGTGGTATATGTCTATCTGAATCATCTTCTTATGCCCGGCTCTGTCAGAAAGAAAAAGTCTGTGATAAGTATGTGTTTAACCTCCAAGAGTAATCTTACCTCTTATTACAAAGAAAAACAAAGGAATAGCTACATTTTGATTATAGTTGGCATACTGAAAACACTGTAATTTTAAGAATTATACAGGAGACAAAAGAGAATCAGAGACTATCCTTGTACAGTCTAACAATCTTCATTGGTTACAAAAAGCCACTTAAAGTAACACTGTGATGTTAAGGAATAAAATTCTGTATTCCTAAGGCTACATCCATGACACCCTTATCAATTAGGTCCCTTTCTGTGTAAAATTAAAAAATAAATTAAATAAAACATGTAACTCATCTTTTTTTAACTGGAGCTGGTCAGAGCTCCACTTCATGTGAGTTGGCAATTGAACCTATCAGTGTTATGTGTGTCCTCTTTTAGTTGACCTATCTATCTTCTGTTTTGCTTTATGAATATCTATGAGTTCAAGCTACTATAAGAAGTTCTATCTGGGTCTCCTCTGAGGAAAGAATAATATCTTTGGGACTATTTCTCATTTTGAGTAAATTGTAATTCTTATATTTATGGTTCCTCATTTACTTGTTTAATTATTAATTTAGCTGTCATATATTTTTCAGCTTATTGAATATCATTATCAAGTATACCTCAGCTTTTATATTTTCTCATTATTTTTACTAGCTTAAGGCATATTATTGTTATAAACATTTTTTTATTATTGTTGTTATCAACAGACAGCACCTGGCTTGTTGACACTTATCACTATATTATTTGGTGCTACCTGGCCTTTCATTTTTGTCTTTTATGTTAAACTTTTGGTTGTTTTGAAGGAACTCCATATTCTCTGGTTAGCTGCCTTCCAGTTTTAGTTTGTTCAGTTACTAAGTGCTTATATATAATATAATTGTATTATATTGCTCACTGCTTACTTGATCTCTGAATAAAATTAACACTTAGTGACTGTCTTCTAGTCATCAATCGTCTTTTATTTCCCCATTAATCATCTCTTTTTGGACCAGAATTCAAATCAGGAATCAAAACAAACATGTTTACCCATTGCGGTGCTCACTTTCTAAATTTCATGGGTAAATTTTGTCTTGAAATTCAGGAATTTGACCAATCACCCAATCAGCTCAAATTCAGACAAATTACAGTTCAGAGCAACATGAATCTCCAAGTCTACATTATAAATCAACTCTTCGAAAGGGGTTAAATTGGAATGTCCTACCAACCTTAAAAAAATAATTAAATGGACTTCCTTGAAAAACACAGTCCTGGAATATTCTCCATTAATATCAGGCTGTTTAACATTTATTTATGATTGCGACATTAGACATATGTATTTCATACAGAATTACTCACACGTTACCAGTTTACCAGTGTTAAATACGTATTGCAGCTATGAGCTATCAATGTTAGAGTGCAACTGACGTTTCCTTCCGCAATAAAGCTCTCCGGCGCTACGTTTTATCACTACCATTGCACAATTTGTTTGCACTCACAGAACTATTATTTTTCATAGTCCTATAATTTAAAATAGACATCTACCAATATCACTTTTCTTTAGTTGGTTTTCTTTTTTGCACTCAACTTTTCATTCAAGCCTGCAATTTTGATTTAACTTGCTAGGCATATCTATGCGAGAAAAAAAACACACAAATCAGTCACTCTTCCATTGCTGTGTGTGGGCAACGAGAAACATCAAAAGGATATAGGATAAAATTCACCTTTTATTCTTGGCAGTTATGGCATAAGATGAAAGGAGATCTTAGCTATAGAAATCTAGACTGAGAATGACGAAGAAAAGAACCACTTAGTGCATCTAGATTGTCCTTTTTTCTTTATTTTCCAAAATCATAAACACTACTTACTAACTACAGCCTGCAACCATTTCCTTTTCAAAATATTTAATTTCTATCTCTTTCTTCAAAACATGGAAATATAATACAGTTCAAAAAATATATCTCTACATCTAATGCTATCTTTTGGATTATGAAAAATAATACAATTCATGCTTTTATGGCTCAGTATCACTCAACTATCTCATAGACAAGGCCATTAAAATGTTCAAAAGGTTTGAAGTTTCAGAAAATAAGGTTAGTGGAACTGAATTAAAGATTTAAATGTCTGCTTCACTGAAACAAAGCAAAACATTCCACTTCAACGGATCGAAGAAAAGTGAGAAAAATATGAAGAAGTGATCTTTATTGTATTTCTACAATGTGAGCTGTTGTTTGTTCACGTTATCCAAAAGTTTTAAAAATATATAAAATATTAATCAATTTATTAGTTCAGTAAATTGTATTGTAATATAAGAATCACTAACACCAAACATTCATGCAAATGTTTGATGTTTAAAGAGCTAGTTCATTCTTTTATTAAAAGGGTGTTGCTCCTGAGATATTCTATTATTGAGATCTATATTTGCATAAATTTCAATATTAGTCATAGAATGCCTTCCGGTGGCAAATTAACAAAACAACAGAGGTGTAGAAATAAAATTTTGAACCCATTAATTCATACAGTGTCCTCACTCATTAACTCTTTTTTTGTATACAGTTATTAAAACAAAGATTGAGAAAGAGTGGAAAATTGTCTATTTTTAAGTTTCATACTATTTTCATTTATGTGTTCTTCGTGTTAACCTTATGTACACATACATTTGTATAGAGTGAGTATAAATGATAATAGATTTTTTTTTTTAAATATATATAATAGCCCCAGAAGTGCCATAGCCATGGCACATTACCACAACAGTGGGCCTCTAGTGGTGCTCTATTAATTGATTAACCATGGTATGTCTTTTTAAAAATAATTGTATTTGATTTATTTTAATGCACTAACCTTTCATTGTTCAAAGAAGATAATTTTTAGAGGATCTATAGATAGCTAGATAGATAGATAGATAGATTATTGTATGCAGTTATTAAAACGAAGATTAAAAAAAATTGGAATATAGTTTCATACAATTTTAATCTTGTTTTCTTCATGTTAACTTTATGTACATGTAAATTTGTATATAGAGAGTACAGATGAAAATAGATAGCCAGAAAGATAGATAATGATCGGTAGATAGATAGATAGATAGATAGATAGATAGTTAGACAGATAGATATATAGATAGATAAAAAAATTCTAGAAAGTAACTTCAATCATAAGAACATTTTTGATTAGATATTATAATCATATTTAAATTTGCCGATAAATGCATTGAAGATCACTTTCTGCTTGTCATTTATGTTTGTAAGATCAAGATCTAAAAATGGAAAAGCGTTTAAACTGATAAAAATTTCAGGGGAATCAATATAGTTAATATTTTACCTCTGCAAATAAATAATGTTTTTTTTTAGCATATAGATATCTTTTTATACCAAGTTGTATAACGCATTTGAACAAAAAAATAAATGAAAAAAAAATTGACGTAGAGTTGTGTTCTTGGTTATAAATGTTTCAAAGAAAATATTTGTGTTTGTTAAAAGTATCTTTCCCTTGGCAGTCTTAAGGCATTTGTCTTTGAATTTTAGAAAAATAGGTAGAGATAACCAGGGTCACTGATTCAAGTCAATGATCAATTTCCATGGATGATTTCCTTCAAACAAAACTCCTCCAAACATATGACATTTCTCTTAAAATTCAACATAAAGATTTTCAGTATTGTGTCATGCTACAGAGGTTGATACCTCCAGCTCTCAGCAACTAGAGCTTGGTTTGAAGACAGCTGTGAAAATGTCATCTTCTAAACACCATCAATCTGTATATTGCATGCCACATAATTCCACTAAATTTTAATGTCCTTCCTATTAGTTAAATTGATTATATATGAGTTTTAGACTATGTTGCGTTCAGAAAGCAATGTCAATAAAACTTGTCTTCATAGTAAATGTATTTAGAATAAACATATCATGCCAATACTTTTATACCCTTTTACGAATAACAAACCATGTTTAGTTAACATTTGCTGCAGTTTTTAAAGCTGCTCAGCAAAGAAGATTAAGAGTAAAAAATAACATTTTTGTTCAGATAAAAAATTGAGTTAATCTCTCTAAATTTAATTATTGCATTTTAAGCGCTGGTTCATGAGTTTTGTACTTTTTTTTTCCTAACTGGAATCAATCCAAAATAATGAAGATAAATGTTACTTTTTAAGCTCCCTAACATTGTACAAATCTGCATTATATGTCCACTCCAATCTGAACGTTTGGACAGGTAAATTTGTAGAGATGGGAGACTGATCCAGAGAAACTAAAGCTCTCTGTGCACAGTCTCAGTTTTACTCAGAGCAAGGTTTTCTGGGAATTGTAGTTCAGCTATCAACCTTCTAATTATGATAACTGTTAGCTGAACTACAACGTCTAGAAGGCCTTGTTATGTTTCCTGATAAAATGTACAACTACTTTTCTGTACACTGTGTATTAGGAAGGAGGGACGGAAAGGAAAATGAACATGGTGCACAAAACAGCAATGTTGTAGTATTTTGTGTACTGGTTGAACAGAGGAGGTGGGATACTGGAAAAACTATACAGTAAACTATACAGTTTAAAATTTGCCTAAAATATAACTACATATTTAGGTTAACGTTTATACAATGTATTTAATGATTGAATTATTGCCTAGAGTATTTCTTTAAAAAGTTGCAATTCTATGGCCAATCCCTAAAGCAAATCCTATTTTAGTAAATAACATTGATTTAGCCATTATTCCTCATATGTATATAGTTTTCTGAGTATAAAATTTTTTTTTTAGCAGTCCTACATCCAACAGTATCAAAAATGCATGTGTAACACTTTATTTTATTCTGTAGGAGCCTGTGGCCTTGCATAAGCAATAATCTACTCAAGCATGCATTTAATTAAAATCCACAAATCAAATTTGTCTTGTTGTTGTGATTGCGTACTTAAAAATTATGTTATTTATAGACCTTGAATATTTTCCCCATGAAAATGTCTTTGAGACAATATCTGAGTTGATGCATTTTTGTTTTGCCTTTTTATTTGGTTTGCATATCAGATATTTTGAAGCATAACAAGCTCTGAAACTATTCACTCATGTGTCAAATTACAAGTTTCAGAAGAATCAGCTTTACGTTTGGCTGAATTTTTTTTATGCATGGTACTTGCCGGATTACCATCAAAGATATACGTAACTGTTTGGTGCTTGCAAACCGCTACACATGAACTTGTTCTTTAAAACATTTTGTTGGTAATAACTTACCATGAAGACATCAATTAGTCACTAAAATGCCAGATCTCATTCATTATACCCATCGTACTAAATTAATATTTTATATAAAAACACAAAATAACAGTGTTTCGTGTGGCGCTTTAGAATATTTATTTCTATAAATTAGCACTAAGGATGAACATAGGTGTTTTCCCCTACACCTTAATGATATTAAGAATAAACTTCATAAAAGTTCACACAATGTGACAAAAACCCCAGGGTAAACTACACCCTTATAGTTCATCGACAAGATTATACTTATAAATTGGCTTGGTTTTAACAATTCAGATGTAGAGCGGATTCTAGAGCCATATTAGGCTCTGTAAATTGCGCCCAAAAGGTGCCTAAAAAGGCAAAGGATAACCACTTGCAGGTGACTTCAGAATCCAGTAAGATATCAGGAACACCAGGACCAATGAAGAAAAATGTATTGGACAAATACAATTATTAAAAACAGTAATTCTATGGACATAGGTAAAAATAAAATAAAATTGTAGTCCTTGCAGAGTTCAGACGCGTTTCGACTGTTATAGTCTTTCTCAATGACTCTGTCTGGTCCTGTGTGTTCCCTGTTATAAGTACCCAGCTGATTAGCTTCTCAATTTACTGCATCTTGGCTGCCGTCGATCGGTATGGCGTCTGACGTCACTTCCGGTCAGTGGAGTTCGTCCTCACTTCCGGTCTCCATATTCGGCGTTATTTCCTGTGCTACTCAATATAGTGTCCTCTATAGCATGTTAGGTCGCCATTTTAGTTGTGGGCAGACTGCCCAAAGTGCACAGGCTTGATATTTCTATCAGAATGGTAGAGTTAAATTAATAAAAGAAGTGCATAATATAAGTAATATAGACCATTCAATTTGCAGATGCAGTATGTTTAACATATATTAATTGTATATACATATATATAAAAAATATACAAAACCCTTAATTGACATCAAATTGGAATTATTTAAAAATGTCTAACAAACATCAAAATAATAGCTGAAGTGGAAGGGAGAAATGTGGACTTAAAAATTGTAAAAATATAAAATTTTATAAATATATAAAAATATAAAAATGTACTGTATCTTATCTACTTTATTATAAAAAATGAATCAACTCAAAGTCCAAATTAGGACCCTGAGGATCTATGGTGTCAAGTTCAAAAATCCATTTCCCTTCCACTTTGCTCAACTCCTTAAAATTATCTTCATCCCTCCAGTTTCTCTTCTTTTGATGTATTGCTGCAAAACTCATCACAGAAGAGTCACTGTTGTGATACACAGCAAAGTGTTCGAAAACACTATGTTTTGCATAACCTTTCTGTATGTTGCACATCTGTTCCTGCATACAGGTTTTTCAGATCTTGTAGTCATACCTACGTATTGCATGCCACATGGGCACGAGAGAAGGTATACTACATTGGATGAGTAAGGTAAGTGTAGAATTGATTTTATAGGTTTTGTGGGTTGGTGTAGATACAAAATGATCCATTCTTTTCTTTCTAAATTTAGTTTATTTGCATGTTCTGCACATTTTGCATGGGTAAAAAACAGGTGTTTGTTGGGAGTGATTTATCACTAAAATCATACTTACATTTTTGGCTCCTCTATAGACAATTTTTTGGTTTATGTTTTATTTTATTTTTCAGGTCTGTAGCAGTTGTAAGAATGTGCCAATGTTTATTGATAATGGACTTCACTTGATTAGCTTCTCCATTGAAATCCAAGATTAGTAATGGTTCATCTACCTCTGTTGTATTATTTTTATTCTTGTTCTCGTATTCTAAGAGTGAATTCCTAGGGAATTGCCTAATCTCTTTAATATGTTGGTCTAAATGGAGTGGATCATATTTGTTAGCTTGGAAAACAGTTTTCAGCTTTTTGGCCTGGAGGTGATGCTGATATGGATCAGTATGTGATGTGGATCTGCCCTGAAAATATTAGCTGAACAAACTGCTTGACATAGCTTGAAAAAGCCTGTGTGAGCAGGTGAAACGCGTAGATGCTGAGACCGGTTTGTTAAAATATTCAGGACAGATCAGTGGTGTGTGGCCTCTGCATCCCTCCGATCTGCAGATCATTGAAATTGTCTGCAAACAGGGGGCAGGCTATTCTCAGCACATGGACCAATTGGTAACTGAACTGTACTGATACTGCTGACTGTGCCGATTTTGTGGTTATTGGAGACAAGGGCCTAATTTA
The DNA here is from genome assembly GCF_036172605.1 of Pelobates fuscus. Taxonomy (NCBI): domain Eukaryota; kingdom Metazoa; phylum Chordata; class Amphibia; order Anura; family Pelobatidae; genus Pelobates; species Pelobates fuscus. Next base: position 25,736,223 of record NC_086328.1, read on the forward strand.
ATGTGAGTTCCATGAGGGGAAAGGGTTGTGTATAGTAACGTTTACAGGATTATGCTATGTTTGCTACTTTGTACCTTTAAGCTGTTCCAAGTATATACTTCTATTGGATACAGAAGAAATATTAATACATTGGATACTGAATATACACTCCTGCCTCCCTGGTTTATTTATATGACTGTGGATATTATACTAGAGAACTCTCATTATAATGTATTACAGTAAGATTTGTGTCACCTCTGAAAACTTATTTGGGGGCATATTCACTAAGCGCTGACACTGCTGTTTGCATTTCATATTTTTATAGGTTTACTGTTTACAAAAAAAAGTGAAGATGTCTATATAAAACTGACTAGTTGTTTTTCAAAAGACCATGCTTGAACCAAGGCTGTCTTTAACAAAGTGCAAAAGGGGTTGCTGCTCATGGTCTAGGCAAGCCACAGAAGCCCAGCTTCAGTCGGATTCAGGGCTCTTTTAGCCCTCTTTGCACCAAATTTTTTTGCTAAGAATGTCTTCTATTCAGTGCTGATTGAGTCTGTTGAGCATGCGTAGGCATACATTGCATTGGCTTAGAGGAACATTCTAAGTACCAAAACTACTTTAGCTTAATGAAGCAGTTTTGGTGTACAGATCATGCCCCTGCAGTCTCATTGTTGAATTCTCTGCCATTTAAGAGTGAAATCACTGTGTAGCCCAAGCCACACATCCCATGGCTGTGACTCAACTAGCTTTCATGAAAAAATGATTCATTTTCAATCAGATGTTAACTTGCTTTAGAAGTGTTTGCTGCCCTAGCCACACCTCCTTTTCTGAAAAAAAAATAGTTTCATTTTCAACCAGAATTTATAGCACAGTGCACTTACTTTAGAAGTTCTTATCTCCTGCTCTGTTAATTGAACTTTAATCACACACAAAAGGTCCCTGCAGACTCTAGCAGGCTATTAACTGCGCAGGGGATAATAAAGTCTAAATAAAACACACTGTGCAGTAAGAGTAAATAAATAAATATTTGATTTGATTTGATGAATACCATAGTAATTACTTTAACCCTAGAATAGTAGCAGTTTCAGCATAGGGTTTATTTCTGTGTATTTTTACAACCCATTATTTGCTAGACTACAGAAGGCAAAGTCTATTTTGTGATCTATCAAGTGCAAAGGGGAATCATGTGATTTACCTCCTTCAATAACAATTATAGAGCTTAGATTTTCTTATTGCATACGTTTTGCTCTGTGTATCAAAGTGAGTAGTATTGCATCTGTTACATAGTTACATAGTTACATAGCTGAAAAGAGACTTGCGTCCATCAAGATCAGCCTTCCTCACATATGCTTTTGCTGTTGATCCAAAAGAAGGCAAAAAAACTAGTCTGAAGCAATTTTGCAACAAACTAGGAAAAAATTCCTTCATGACAACAAAATAGCAGTCAGATGTCTCCTTGGATCAAGCAGCTATTACCCCACTAATTAGAAATATCCCTGTATGTTATGTTTTTGCAAGTATTTATCCAATTGCAGTTTAAACATCTGTATGGACTCTGACAAAATTCCATATCCTTATTGCTATCACTGTAAAAACATTTTATTTGCCTTAGATGAAATCTCCTTTCTTCCAGCCTAAATGTGTGACCTCATGTCCTATGTATAACCCTGTCTATGAATAGATTTCCAGATCTGTGAGCACTTAGGTAATCTTTCTATATGTGATTGTGTTAGAGTGAATTCATAGTTGTGATCTGAATAGGTGTATTTGTGAACTCAGCAATTATGAAGCAAGTGTGAATATTAACATGCTCTCACTATATTTGAGATACATTTTATGTTACTCTGAGCTCAATGTGTGCTCAATGAGCATGTGTGTTTGGTTAGTGTAAATGCAGTGTATATGAAGTTAGGGTGTATAAAAATGTATACACTTCAGCAAAATAAAAACCTGTGTAAATATTTTAATACTAAATTCATTCAGAAGTCAAGAGATTAATGCAAGTTACTTTTGACCTTTGCAATTACTAGAGGTGCTCAAAGTGTTGCCATTAGCGTCCAGAAACTTATTAGTATGGAGAACTGCTGCTCGGGCAACGTTGTCTACAGTTTCCAGTGGAATTGCTGAACATGCTGTTTGAAAGACACCGGATAGGACGAAGAGGTGCAGATGAGTTAACCGCATGTTCTCCTGATTTAACGCCTCTCGACTTTTACTCAGGGGTGACCCAAAATGATGTTGTGTATCGCAGAAAACCAGCTACACTGGCAGCTCTTTGAAATTTAAGAAATTGAAATGGCATTTTGCAGCAATCCCACTGGAAACTGTGGGCAACATTGCCCGAGCAGCAGTTCTCCATACTAATAAGTGTCTAGATGCTAATGTGAACCACTTTGAGCACCTCTAGTAATTGTAGAGGTCAAATGTAACTTGTAATTATTCTTGATGTCTGAATGACTAGAGCATTAATATATTTATACATGTGTTTCTTTTGCTGTAGTGTGTATACATTTTTCTGGCTAGCTTTGTATTAGTTCACACTCTAATGAGTTATCATATCACTGTTGTTTTGTTCTTCTATAAGCATTTAGAGGCGAGTATTGCAATATCCTTTTTTAATGAATAAACAGCATTTTCAGAACACAATTTGTGGACAAATATGCATTATATTGTTTTTCTACCGTTTTTACATTTAACACACAGTTCTAAAATAAAATTGCTACACTTGAAGTAACCCACAGCAAAGAGCCCACAGAGCTGCATGAGACGATGTTGAGATGTAATCATGTAATACAGAGATCTTGCTGAATCATCATTAGTAATTTTGCCTAACGGTTTGCTTAACATATTCATGCTGTCTAAAATGATATTTATATTAGACAGTCCTTCCTAATATAAAATCTCCTGAGAAAGATCTTTAAAAGAATCCTATAATTGGGATGTAGTTTACAGTATTTTATAAGTAGGTACAAATCTCCATGGGTAGTCAAGTACAATACCCAAACGTCATGTGGATCAGCAATTACTTTGTCTTCACAGCTATCACAGTAGCCAACAGGTGACCTACCAAATGTCTTATTCATACTGAGCTCATGTCAATAATCATGATTTCTTTCTTACTCTTGCATTTATCTTCAGTTTCCAAGAGGATAAATATTTGAGCATGTTTTGTTTTGTTTTTTTAAAACCAAAAAGAAACTTTGTGATAAAAGGTCTCTTTGTTATAAATAAAATACATTCATTTCAGTTAAATTAAAATACTTTCTTAATAGCGTGTATTAAAACGTGGCCATTGCGAATACAGTTATGATCAATTTAAGTTAAGTTATAAAATCAGTAATGTTTATATAAAAATGCATAAACCATATATGAATAGAACCTTCAGAATTACTGGTATCATGCAATATAAATCAAATGGAAAAATAAATATGATATACACTAAATCTTTTTTTTTTTTTACTATCTAATAAATTGTCAGGGAATGTAGAAGATTAAAATACAAAAAAAAGTACATTAAAAGTAATTGAATTGAAGTAGGGGTAGGAGAGGAGAAACATCTTGTTTTTTAATCTTCTTTCTTTAAATTTACAAAGTACAAACAGACAACAAGTGCCACTTTCCAAAAAAAAATAATCCAAAAGCTACTATTTGCTAATACCAGCTATATTAGGCAATCAGTGACATATATTTGGGCAAAACGGACATTGATGAAGTGCAAGGGTTAATTCTGCATTTTCAGTGTGGTTAGCAGAGTAGAGGAGCAGAGTCCCTGGGCTCCAAGAAGAGTATTAGTCAGGAACGTCATATGGAGGGTCTATGGGGGACCTCTAGCCCCAAATCTGGGGTTCTGTAGCCCTGATTTCTTTTGTCTGCTAGTTCTGGACTGAGGTTTAAGGGAGGGGGTCAACCAAATAATTTTGGGGCTCAGGCCCAAGGTGTTTTTTTTGACCCTAGCAACATCTGGCATCAGTTTATTTCAAACCTTTCCAGTTTGATATAAACCAGAGAATGGCACTGGGGCACTCTTGGCAACAGGCATCAACTGAAACTATTAGCCAATCATTAGTACCAAATGTTTCTCAATAATCCCCTTCTCTGTTGCCAACCAGGGAAGAGACAAGAGAGCACAGACTGGCATGTATAGAAAATGGTTTATTAAGGTACAAATTTACCAATGGACTCCAATCTTCAAAACAACTTCATTGAGACGAAGTTGCTTGAACAGAAGAACGTCTCTTTAATTACACCCTAAAGGTGAATAAAAAAAACATACCAAGACATGATAGCAATATATAGCCAAGAAAATTGTGTCCACAATAATTTAATAGTTTAAAATTAGAAATAAGAAAACATAGAATAACATGTATATACATGTTACACTATGCTTTTTTTTATCTTTTTATTTTGAAGCTATTAAAATACTGATGCAAACTTTATTTGACTGCATATTGCTGTCATATTTTAATAATAAATTTTTTATTCACCCTTTGGAGTGTTATTACTGCTTTGGTTCAAATACACAACTGACAGTTCAGCAACCTCACTGTTTCAAGTATTAAAACCAAATGGAAACATGGAGGTAACAAAGTATTGTATACATTGTTCAGTTAGAAAATATAAAACAAACATAGCACGATTCATTGTTCCATCATTTCCTGAAAACAATAGTCCTATACATTCTACTTGACCCAGATAACATTTGCTTTCATGCCACTTTTTCGAAACATGATATCAAATTATCTAAACTATTTTTCTAGGGAATTAATTCGTTATTTTGCCTAGTCCTTTACATTTGTTGAACTATTGAATACACAGGGGCATTGAACTGTACTTATTAACAGAAATGCTGTTATAACTGTACCATACTTCGCCATTGAAAGCTTGTCTCTTCACTAGTTCCTTGTATGCCTTATCTTGATACAGTATTTTTACTCATGATTCTCTTTATTCTGTCACTTGGCTTGCTTTGAAATAGCAAAATATGTGACATCTGGCTGTCCTGAAAGTCTTCTGGCTTGTTAACTTGCTTTAGATGAGTCTCACGACCTTGGAATGCTTTGACCTTGCTTTTGGTTGACACATCACACCTCGACTTTAGTCATTAATGCTGGTGGCCACTACTCAGTACCACTAACAAAAAAACTACTAGGTTTAAAAAATTGTGGTTTCTTTATAGTTCCATTATTAACTCATAGACTTATCTTGTGTACTATGTTCGTGCATTTGATGATTTACTAAACAATCCATTCTGTTTGATTCTAAACTAAAAGAATCCATGCAACTCGTTTTCGAACCATTCACATTTTGGAATTCTTTTAGCTCTTTTGGGTATTTGTGAATATCCTGATAATAATCTAAAAGAAAGATGAGGCTTACATTTCAATTTCAATCTGAAACCCTATTACTGTTTTATTAATGATATGCTTCTCTGTAATGACAGTGGTGGTTAGCATCTTTCATGTGCTCAGGCTCTCAAATCTGATCTTCATTACATCTCTTTTCCTTCTGAGATTAATAGACTGCATATAATAATACAATGTTTAATTGTGGCTCACTGCTGAAAACCCCTCAAGTCGTTGAAAAGCGGATATAACCATTAACACCTTCAAGACCAGCAATATAAAAGGATTTTCATGATAAGATGGGATTTACAAAATTTGTGTCCTAGAAGGGCTAAAACATTCTAATTTAATTCCACAAAAATAAAAAGAACACATTATTATTTTTATTATTATAATTATTTTATTATTATTTATACAGTGCCGGCAAATTCAGTTCCGGTTTTAGATTTCATCTGGTAAACTCAATCAATGCCAATTAATGTTTAGGGTATAATTCAAGCATTAGTTGATGTGGTTGAGTACAAGGAAAACTGTACAATCGTGCGTGTTAATTTGCAAAATCCTAAATAAAATAGTAAATAAAAAATACCAAGTGACTCCTGTCACTTGGTATTTTTTATTTACTATTAAGGCACATATATCATAAAGAAAATGAATGCTTTGAATTTAGTACAATTCATGTAAAAAAAAAAAAAAACCTTTATTAAGAAAGTCCTATAACAAATACTGAAATTGTGATACAAAAAAATACTTTTGTTGTTGTTGTTGTTTTTTTGTTTGTTCGTGTTCTTGCTAAAGGAAGTCTACAATTTACAATGGATTAGAGCGCCATTATTCTGTAAAAAATTCTGGTCATGGTCTGTGTTGAAATCCCAGGTGAATTGTTATTGGTTGAAATCATTGGATCAGCTGGCTAAAGTGGTTATAGTGCAAAGACCCTGTCCATGCAGTTCTATATTTTAACGTTTGCTACCTTTCCAGAAAATGAGCTTTCATTTAGTTCATGTAGTTCCTCTACAAACAGTCAAGACTGCTATGCAATTTGTGACGGTAACATTGAAATCTGTATTAGTGAAAAATAATGCCATCTTTGGGTTCTGGAGACATTAATAATCCACCTAACCTTATAATTTCTCTAGAACATTTTGATGGCATTACTTTTCAAAAATACCTGCTAGACAATTATATAGTGTAGTGTAGAGTAGTAGAACATTCTGCTGTAAAAAAAAACAAAAAAAAACACAACAGCAAAAAAGCTAATACAACCTCTACCAAGACCAGGAAGTGATTTAGCTAATTATCACCTATATTTGGAGTTTGTGGGACTTCATTTTTTTGTGTAGAAACATTTGCAGTACATCATATACAACAGTATTTTATAGCAACAGTGGATACATTGCATGTTTAGATGAATGGAAAATATGAAGTTAAAAAACTAGTTAAAAAACTAAACAAAACAGAATACTAATAAAAAGAATATATAAAAAAAAGTAACTGTAAGGCAACATACATATTGCACCCAACATCTGAGGATTCTTGGAGTGCTTCTTCCATTAAAACTTCTAGTTCTGACAGCTAGCATTGTTACAAGTCCTGTGCATGTTGTTAAAGTGGAATAGAAATGAGTAGATATCTGTTGGTCATCACCTTTACAAGTAAGATTCTTATAAACAGCTGATATCTCGTTCTTCTCAACAAATCAAATCTACAGTTAATTCTCCATTACACGTGATAGCTACCACATGGAGTTGCTCCAGGCATTTTGACAAGGTTAACAATGCCTCGAGCATTTCTTCCCTGAGCTTTCGGAGTCATTTTCTGTCTGTTTAAATATATTCAATTAGTTATATTGACTGGTGTGTTGCTGTATACTCAAGAAATGAACAGCACAAAGATTTCTCTACTCATGGTAGGTGTCAGGCTTTCAGCTTTAGGAAAATCTGATTAATGAAGCATAGCTGAAATTAAAAGTGCCCTGTGCCAAATGAAAATTTCCCTTGCTGTGAGATAGGCTTGCCTTACACACAGGTACTGTTTTCTGTCCAGTGTAAATAGGCATCTTATTCTGTAACAAGACAGATATATATGTTACTGTCATAAGATAAGGTTATTTAAGATATAGGGGTTTCATATGTTGGCACCAAACATACAATATTTAGATCTAGCAGCAAATGCTTAGATATTTTTCTCATCAATGGTTTCATAATAATGGGGGCACTTTGTGTATTGTAAACAATGAATTATGGACTACGGGGCCTTTGGCAGAGGTGGACGGGTTAAAAACTGAATTTGTGGATTTAAAAAAAAAATGTTGATTCTCTTGTCTATCTCTGTTTGCAAGATAAGCAAGTTGTGAGAAGGGTGTAACCAAAGTTCTAAAGCAGTGCATCTGTAGTATACTTCCATGGACCAATATTTTTGGACACCCATATTGAACATCACCAGTCCTTGCTGGTGCAATCATTGTAGCCTAGACATCATAATAAAAGATATGTATTGCTGTACCTGCATCAACTAAAGACAATCTAGCACTCCAGATGTTGTGGACTATATCCCCCATAATGCTCTTACATCCATAAAGCTTGCAATGCATCATGGGAGGTGTCGTACAAAACATCTGGAGTGCCGAAGGTTGCCTATGCTTGAACCATTGAGACCATTTTACATGAATGTTTTATTTTTACATCATATCATATGTATTAAATGAATATATAGAATAATGAAAAAGTCTATACAATAACAGCTCTCCTTTCTTATCATATTAAGAGGAAATTGTTAAGATATCTAACATACAGCATTGTATCTATCATAAATACTGTTTTTTTCAGTTTAGTGAACTAAAGCCATGAATGCAAAATAAATGCCTGAGTATAATGAAAAAATGAGAAACATGTGTACAAATGAATGTGAAGCCACATAGTGAGCTTTTGTGAAACTGCGAATATCTTTTTATATTTGCTTGCAGGTTTATTTAATTAAATGAGAATTTAAATTGATTTAATGGTTGAAAATTTACGGTCAAAGTACCTGGAAGCACAGCTGACTAAGAGAATGATTTCAGTTTTGCTATTTCTGAACAGAAAAAATGGCTGCCCCGTAACCTAAAGTAGTTCTCCTAAGATGGCCATTGCTTGATATTAACCCCATTGTTTATTCTCCAAAACCCAAGGAGAGATTCTCCAAATCAAATGATGCAATTGGACATTCTTGAAACCAAATGCTGATTGGAGGTTTGCCAAAACCGAATGCTGATTGGAGATTCACCGAAATCCAATGAAAATGGATGTCTCAAAGAAACTTTGGGAGGATATTTAAAGGGATTTGTTTCCTTTATTCATTGTTATGCACCTTGATGAAGACTCAAAATGCATTGTGTTTGTGCTTATGTGGATGATTTTAAGTATACATATAAGATTTATTTATATATATTTATAATACATTTACTATACTTTAATCACCTACTTTCTGTGTCTCACCACAGCTTGAATATTGAGGAAAATTCAGAAGACACGGATGGGAATGCTGATCACTTCAGCCAATTGGTCCTTGGTGGACCTTGTGGGGCACAGGACATGAAATTCACAATCCAATAAAACATTTTTTACACTTGAACACTCCCAGTTACTATACACAAACCCTCCCCTCTGCCTGTGATGCAATTAACAAAGACAATGGACTAACTCAATTAACTTTAGCAGAAAAAAACATACATTTTTACAAACCCCAAAAAGTACCCCAAAATACAACATATCCCCACATCCCCTGATAGCCTGATCTGGGTGAACAACATATCCAAAAATCACCCAGATCGGTTATGGGGTTCAGGAATTTCCTGGAAGGCTTATTTTTGCCCCACCGTGCACATGGTCCCATGCCCAAAACAGTTCCATACACTCGAAGACAAAACACTGCAGGACAATTTAAGATGGCCGCCACCACATGTTTGAATCTGTTCCAGTTAAAAGTCCAAGGGGCAGAAACAGTACTTTTGAACATGGGTTATAACAGAGCCCATAGCCCCAGGGTAGGAGGCTAGCAAGCAGACCCCTCCAAAAACTCATGGCAAACTCCCTTAAAAAGGGGAGTTTGTCATACTATGTTTATTTTTTTTAAATTAGTATGATCTTTTTTACAAAACACATACTATTTCAGCTATATAGCAGCTCAGTTCAGCTAAATTTTGTAAATGAAAAAACATTCAGAAAATTGAATCAAACAAAACAAATGACGCAAAAAATGGGCCCATAAGCGGATTGCTAAATATATAAATAATATAAATATTAACTATTTATGTTTACAGTACACTAATAGGAGCATGTGTCTGCCATGTAATCGTTGTCCCCTGACCATCAGTTATCTTTCTTCCCATCAATCTTTTCTTTATTTTGGCACCATGTGTAGAGTTCAAAATCATTACTCAAAACTTGGCCATTGAGTTAGTCATTTGGTTCATGATTCGGCTAAATTTCAGCTCATAGTTCGGGAATTTGACCAATCAGCCCAAATTCGGTGGAATTGCAGTTTGTAATAAAATGAATCTCTAAGTCTAGTAATTTGCTTAAATTGCTAAACTAAACAAACTACAGGCAATATGTCTACTTGCACATTTATGAGCTTGCTCACTGTAGACGCATGCCTGTAGTTATTCCTGCACTGCTTGCATCTAATGCATTGTTAATGGCTGACACACCTGCCAACTCATTAAGCATACCTTATTAACATATGCCAGTGGGTGCAATAACATCTACAACATCTGTATGATAGTCTGGTCTTGGGAACTGTTTAAATGCCTCTTCTTCTACCAACATTTATTCTCTGTTATTCTATTGCATGTTTTGTCAGTATAACACATATTTAGCTAAATAGACAATTAAATGAACTCTATCTGCAAGTTCATTTTTTTTCATTATAGGCCACACATGAGTGAGTTTCTTGGCTAAAATATATAATGTGTTATGTATAGTACTTTTAAATAATTTATCCACAAAAAGAAATTATTTCTAATAAAATACATATTTTATGAAGAAAATCAATACAGTCCAGCGTGCTGAAAATAAATAATAGATCTTGCATTAAACTATATAATATGTACTGTTTCCACCTAGACAGTAAAAGCACTTAAAAGAATACAGGTAGTGAAACATCAATAAAAATATAAAGAATTATAAAGCAATCTGGGACGATGTGTTCAACAAGCGCTATGACCACACTGTGAGCAAATGTAGTTAATCATCCGATAAAACTGACAATGGACAACACAAATAGGGAATCTCTACTAGCTAAAGAAGCCAACGATCAAGATTGCGACCACTAAGCAAATATTTTAGCAATAAAGCTGATAGAGAACTGAAGGCCTCCAGACCCAACATAGCATTGAACACCACATCCCCTGCAGCATCGTAAGTCAGCAATTCAGCATCTGACATATCAGCTAAACCTGACACTGACCTGAAAGAGCTGTTATGCAAACTGCCTTCAAAAGAAGACATATTGCTCATGGATCTAGACAAGCCAAGATCACAGAACTAGGTTTGGATCTGAAGAACGAGGTCTAGAAGACAAGACAGAGGACCAGCATTATCCAAACAAGTGAGTGTAAACTCCAAATATCTTTACTACACTGGTGCAAAGAAGAAATAGAAAATCAATGAAGGAGAAATAATAAGTGTCTGGGGAATCCCAGAATCCACAAATGGGCCTGAGAATGTTCCTGACTAGTTTCGTCAACACATTAAACTTGACAGTCTCACAGGGCTCTCAATCCCGATATCAGATAAGGGATGTTCCTTGCGACATTACCTGCTGTATATGTGACTTTCCTCTTAAAGATCTGATATTCTAGAAAGCATGTGATTCACCAGTTCTCTGGTCTCTCAAGTGCTATTATTCCAGGAACTTTCCTGGATCACTGTGCAAGGCTGGAGGACTTTGTCTCCCACCACCAATCAACTTCTTGAAAGGCAAATCAGATATCGATGGAGATAGTGTTACTACAAGCTCCATAAGATCATACTGGACCTGAGGCTCTCTGCTTTGCAACTTTTATTTTTTATTCATATCCTTTTTTTATGGACACAAGTTAATATTCAGAGATGCCTTTGAGACTCAGTCAAGGTCTTTCACAGCTCATCATTACTTGTGGAAGTATAATAATTTAACACTTATTTCTGTTGGCTCCTTATTTTTTTCCTTTTCAGTGTTAGCAAGATGTGCCGTCTATGCCAAGTTAAAATATGATGCAGAAGGGGAGGGGGAGGGGGGCATTGGTTGTGGAGGTCACTAGCAGAACACACTTACCAGTATTTCTTATATGTCCAAATTGAGATTGATGAATTGTGAAGTCCATCCTAAAAAATTGAGTGACAAGTAATTGTAATTCTGCTGGTGTCATTGAAGTCTCTAGCCTCAGCATTGCCTTTACCATAAATTACTATTGGTTAATAGAAGTTAAGCTAAGTAATTAGCTCTTTTTATATCATGCACTCAAAAGGTCATATCATTTTATACTGATTGTACAATCTAATCTTGTATAAAGCAAGCATGTCAAACTCAAAGACTAACATGGGCTAAATAAACAAAGTTTAAGTTTATATGGGCCGCAAAAAATCAAAAACTTCAGTTTTCATAGAAACGTAGGTTAATTTAAAAAAGTACAGTATAAAAAAAAAGTTGCCTTACTGACACTGAACGTCCTCACGCTCTTAGGGCTTCAAAGTAAACAAAAGAGTGAATTTATTTTAATGAGACGTGCATTTGCATATTCCCAATGTTTCAGTTCAACTTCCTTGACATATTAATAAAAGTTTGGTAATGGGACTGAAATGGTGAATGCATGCTGTTGCACAGCTGTAAAAAAAAAAATCTTGTTGATTTTGAAGTCCTATGAGGGTGATGATCTCAGCCAATCCAATGCTTTCCCATGGGATAGTACTGGGAGGCTATTGTGCATGTGTGGCAAAAAGGTGCGCAGCCAATCAGCATCTCTATGGGGAGCATTTAGCACCTCCATGCAGACCCAATCTAATACACTGCCCCTTCCCCCATTCTAATACACTGCCCACAAATCCAATACATTTCCCCAAATCCAATCTAATACTCTGCCCCCTCCACCCAATCTAATACACTGCCCTTTAATCTAATACACTACCTTTCCCCCTCCACTCTAATTGAATACACTCCCCTCCTCCAATTTAATACACTGTCCCCCTCTCTCCTCTAATTTATAACATTGCCCTCCCGCCAGTTTAATACACTGCCCCCTCTTTCACCACTCTAGTACACTGCCCCTCTCCCCCAATTTAACACAATGCCCCCCTCCCACTACTCTAATACACTGCCCCTATCACCACTCTAATACACTCCCCCTTATAACCCCTAATTTAATACACTGCCCCCCTACCTCCTCAAATTAATACACTGCCCTCACCCTAATTTAACACTCTGCCCCCCCCACCACTCTAATACACAGCCCAACTCCCTACCCCAATTTAATACACTGGTCCCCTCTATCCCCCAAATGAATACATTGCCATATCCCTCTCTAAAATGTAATACATTGCTCCCCCTCCATCCCTCCTTCCCCAAATGAATACAGTGCCCACTCCCTCCCCCAATTTAATACACTTGCCGCCAGCCTTCCCAAATTAATATGCTGCCGCTCTCTACCTCAAATTAATACACTGCCCTCCTCCCCCAATTTAACACACTACACAGGAAGGTCCCCCACGCCCCTCTTCTCCTACCTTAAGATGAGCCGCCCATCCTCCAGTCCCAGCTCTTCTCTGCAAACAGGCCAGACGCTCCTCTGGCACTGCGAGCAGGATGGAAGGGGGAGTGGCTTGCTTCCTCTGCAGACAGACAGACACTCTGCGCTCTTGTGGCAATGGGAGGGAAGGCAAGAATCAGAAAGTACAGTGGAGTTTACACGCTCTTCCTATATGCTTAAATATAGCTGATAGGCTCTGAAACCTTTGTGACTCTGTACTTTTGAAACTTTGCATGTATTATTGCATTCTCCCTCAACTGCTTTGAGACCTGCGAGTCTCACATCTACACCTATTGCATTATTGTTATGTTGTAAATAAGTATCTTAACCTTAATAAAGCCTTTGTGAACATTAAGAATCAGACAGTAAATATCTTTCCTGTTTTGCGGCTGTTCGCAGCAACAGCACAAAGCGGCCCAGGGCAGGCGGGTTGCAAATATATTCAATGTGGGCCGCATGAGGCCCGCAGGCTGCAAGTCTAACATGCTTGGTATAAAGGCTCCACTCCCCTCCCCCTCAAAGGAACAGTGTCTTGACCTCTTTCTCTTACCTCTGGAATGTACACTCATTTCTCTTTATGTCTACAAGTCTGTGACATTATCTCCCAGATTTCAGTTCAGTTAAAGCTGCACTGTCATGCTGAACTTACTTTTCTCCTATTGTTTCCTCTTCTCTTCCTCTCTCAGAATCTGTTCTTATTTTATTCTTATCTTATCTAGTTTTCTTTAAAACATAAGACATAGTAGGGATTGCTTTTTATTACCTAATTATCCTACGCTTGACCTTCTATGACCAAAGGAGGAGCTTAACTCCATCCATTTCTTGTGATCAAATACATTTTCCCACAATACTCACCTCTCCTCTGAGATCTCTAGTTGCATCATTCACCATTCGAATATCCTGTCATTTTGATAGGGCACTGCGAATTCATTGAATTTTGTCCTAACAGAATGTTGAAAGTTTGTCCATTAGTGTTAAGACGAAATTTGTGCATTTTGTTCAGTTCGCATGGCAAATTAAGCTACTAAAGATCACGGAGGAGAGGTGAGTATTGTGGGAAAATTTATTTGACAACAGGAAATTAAGCGGACTTAAGCTTCTACTTTAGTCAAAGAAGTTCAAGCATAGGTAAATACATAAAACCTACTTTGTCTTATGTTTTAAAGAAAACTAGATGAGATAGGAAGAAAAGAAGAACAGATTCTGAAAGAGGAAGGGAAGATAAAAAAAAATGAGAAAAGGAAGTTCGGCATGACAGTGCCGATTCAAGTATACTATGCATTTTTCAGTAAATATTTAAAATCTAGACATGCCACTGATAATCACAGTGTGTAATTGACAGCATAGTCATACAGATATGATAATATGTGACTTGTATACATTAATTAGAAATCCACCACCTATTTTTAATTTTAAATGCTGTTTTTTTTTGTTTTTTTTAATAAGAATGTATCCACAGAAACCAGAGTAACAACCATTTGCAGAAATAAAAACCTTCAAATTCAAACAGACACAATAAAGTTATAAACATATAAAGCATCAATATTGTCTTCCCAAATGGTTCACTAAGGTCCAATATCCTGCCTTTAAATTAATGGAAGCTTTGGTGTGATAGAGTATCATTCATTCGCTGCCTCCTGGTGTCCAAACTGACCTGTACTTTTTAATGAGACAATCTAATTTATCACTGTGTATCCAAGACAATTGGGTCCATCATTTATTTACTACATTTTTATGCCTTGGGTTTGAGATTGTAACAATAACTTTTATCTACCTCTTATTTTATCAGGCATCCTGAGTTCTTTGATCACACCTGTTTGTGCCCTCTTATTTGGATTTGTTTGACAACTTGCCCATAGATATATGTCTAGTGACTTCCTTGCGTATCCCCTTGAGAAGTAGATTGCTTTATCTCTAACACCGAAGTGCTGTGTCTTGCAGTGAATTATAATCAATGACAATTTGCTGTACAAGCAGTGTAGTCTTTCGGCTGTAGGGAAAAAAAATATAATAGAGAAGATATAATGTTTCTCTTCATAACTCAAGATGTTCTGTTTATGGTTTAGTAAATCATATATCATCATTAATTCTGATTAGATGACCAAGGTCATTTGGAAAGAAAAGCTAGCTGATTCATGCAACACAGATATGTAAGTATTCAAGACCTTTATTAAAGACCTTTGACTATTTGGCCCAAGATAGTAACCTACAAGAGAAGAATCTGTAGTTCTTCATCAAGAGGTCTGATGTATTTTAAAGTCAGGCAGCTCAGAATGGCAAGGAATATGTAGAATACTAAATTGTATTTTACATTATATGAATTGGATGAGAGATATTTAAACACATGCTACTTTCTAGATACCTTTCTGCTTGATTGGTAATTATTCTTCTTCTGCCTTATTTTGCTCATCTGGATTATTATTAACCTGTGTGCCTTCTTTATAGAATAATCCATGAGAATTCATTTCTTTTTAATGTAGTCATTTCCTGGATTTAACTGTGATTAATACCTGATAAATGACTCTTTCTATCCTCTTGATTGTTTCTTAGATAAGACTAGAACTACACTGATCGGCAAGTCTATCTGAATCGCAATATACCCTTTACTGATATACTTGCAAAATATGATTTAATGCATTTATTAGAAAATGTGATTTACACGCAATATTTTCTTATTGTGGTTTTCATATATATTTTAAGCACCGATGACGAAACCAGGGCAGATGTTTTATTGTCAAATTCTTGCTGACCCTGAATTAACTGTTGGTTAATTTAAGTTGGGATACAATTTATTGCAGAATAATTGTAATTTTTCATAGGGTTTGGGGACAAATAAAAAATCTGCTGTTAGCTCTGTATTTTCAGGAAACATTGCTGTGATGACTCTGTAGTGTCTGTTTACATGGGCCTGAACATGGGTCTGGGGATACTTGGATATTTTTTAGATCTCTATAATATGATGAATGCTTTTAAAATGTTAGACAATAAATAGCTAGTGATAACTTGGAATGCAAATTTGGAAATGAAATGATACAGCAAACAAAAAAAAAACAAGCAAATAAATAAATAACCATGCTGAGAATATAGTTTTCTGTCTCCATTATTTCCCTTATTTTTGCAAATTTGTTTTTCAATTATCAATTCACTATGATTGACAATTTAGTGGACAAACACTTTAGTTTAGTGATTATATCACTCCAATTATATTAACTCAAAAATCTAATTGACACAGCAAATGAGCTCTGGATTCATAAAGTTAGATGCTAGAGAGATTTGAATGATGTATAATTGTCAGGTGAATGTTTCTGGATAATTGTGATGTAGGACTGCAGCTGAATACACCCTAGTGCTACCCTGATTGTCTCTCATGTGATTGGCTCTACCTGGGAACAATTCCCCAAGCAGGGGCATCTTACAAAATGACATGTGAGGACAGACTAGCTTCTTTGCCAGCGCATTGGAATCAGCATGTCCTTACTAGGAAATTTCAGTGATGAAGAACAATCCTAACTTTAAGAGGATTCTCCTGCTCTCTGATGTCACTCCGCATAGCATTTAATACCTGTATTTGATGGACCAGTGAGAACACATTTTCTTAAAAAAAAGCTTTGCTGTCTATGTGGATATTTGATTAACACGTGAGAGTGCAATTTCTTAAATAGACTTTTAAGACAATTTATACCTTTTGTAGATATTCTGCCAGCACAATGTATACATGCATTTTAGTGTACTATTATTCCGTGTACCCTGACAGTTTTCTTTAAAATAGATTAATGTCATTGGGGTATAATTTCAACCGTACAATTCTACAGAAAGTCTCACAGATACCTTTGATGGAGCAGATTATGAAAACCAAACAATAATATAAATTACGTTGTATTCTGAATCAGATATCAAGCTGAATTCAATTAAAATGGATTGATAGTGTATGCCTTTCTTATTTTTTACAAATTAACTCTATACGCCTGCTTCTTTTGTCGATACGTAAATAAATGTGATTAACAACGTGTATCACTAAACAACATGCCAAGCATTTTCTCAAAAGATGCGGTGTGCCAATGATATTCAAAAATTGAAGCTGACAGACAGACTAACTAGAATCGGGCTGCCAGTGTATTCGTAATGAACTCCTTTCTTGTGTGAATAAATCACATATGCGAAGTATATTTGTTTACTAACCACAGCATGGTGCATTGCAATAAGTTACAAATTGTCATGCTATGATAATATTAGTAGATATAAATAACCGTGATGAGATAAAAATGTCACTTATGACAACATGCGCAAGTCCAGTTGGCTGCTTCAACGGTTGCATCCTGCTTTGTATTGCATTTTCATTTTACATTTTCCTTTCCAAACTGCAGATTTCCATTTCTGCCAGTCTGACAATTTCTGCAATCTATCTTTATTACTTTGTTTGGTCAGGACTATTGTGTCAGGTTCCACTATATGATTTTCTCAATGATTAATCTGCCTCTGAAATCCATGTGTAATTCAAACTCAGCATAGAAACTAAGCATATGTGTTACCTGATATTTGGAGTATGTTAAGATATTCTGTGTTTTTTTTCTAAACTTGTCATATATTGAGGGATCAAAATAGCAGGGGCTTTTTTAAACCTTCGACTGTCAAATAAGAGAACAGGGCATCGCATTTCGCAGAGTCAATCACGTAATCTCTTACTGATGCAAGAATACAATATTAACGCTATTGGGAGATGATGGGTTATTGATTTTTCAGGATCAGTTTGTATTACGCTATGTGCTGGAGTTTAACTCAAAATAAATACTTTAAATGCATGATTGATTGAAATATAGTTCAAACCTCCAAAATAAGGGTCTGGAGTTATTATTGCAGTTTAGGCAGTAGACAAAATGAAAACAGAAAGATGTTGAAACTTTCACCCAGGTTGGAAAAAAAACATATTCTGCATAATTCAACAACAAATTCCAGTTGTTGACAACAAACATGTAGACAATATACCATCCACTGATGAGCAGATATCTTATATGTAACATATCAATCTAGGAAAACTGAAAACTGGTGATATAGCGAGAATACCATTATTTTAAACCAATAACTGGAGATTATCAATACATTTTATGACATGTAAAAGCTTTATAATACAAAAGAACATTTTGTTTAGAACAGACGTTTATTTTTTTTTAAATTCTGTATTTTTGTGTCTCGCTGCACTAGCTTCAGAATCAGCAATCAAACATCAAATACAGGAGCATCAGCTCGATACAGATGGAAATTCACAATAGATAGCACAATATGCAGCATGAACATTTTGAATATTGAGCGGATACAATTAGGTGGGTAACTCGCGTTTTGAGGGTAGTGGCTATCTAGCGATATGTGTTGGTTTGTGTACCACTGAGGGGGGCATCCCCGTCTGCTGTGGCTGTCTGGTGTCATAGCTCGAGTGTATAAGTAGTGGGGATGGTGGGGAGGAGTGGTCCGAGTGTTAGTGTTGACAACTTTGCATTTACAACTTTTCTGGTCGGTGTCACACCGAGCTGGCCCTATGTGTTACAGCTGAGTTGGGTGCCTGGTAAGGTGTGACATGGGAGAGGTCGCTAAATGGTAATTATGTGTGTATAACTAAAACTCAGGGAGGGGTTAAACCGTATGTGGGGTGTCTAGCTGTGGAGTGAGGTAACAGTAAGTGTTAATGGAAAGTAGGCAGTGTGTCGCCCTTTAGGTATGTCCCTCATGTTGGTGCAGTGGACCCATGCTTCTTCCATGCTTGTCTGGGTGTGAATTCCGGTATTTCGGCTGGATTCAGCTGTGACATATGTAGCCCTCGTTGGATCGGCGTCGTCAGGAGGCCTAAAGTGGTCAACAGGTCTTCTAACTCTTGGGAGCTGTGCACTCTGTGGGCAGTCCCATCATAAGAAAAGAGGAGCGCTCGTGGGGTTCCCCATTTGTAAGGTATGTCCTTGTTCCGCAGGTGTAGCAGGCAGGGTTGCAGTCCTTTCATCCAAGCAAGGATGTTCCTTGTCAGGTCTGGGAAGATAGACGTAGCACCTTCAAAGATTAGTGGGGTCTTCCCCCGGAGTGCTGCGAGAATCAGTGCCTTCTGTTGAAGCGACTGGAATCGCACAATTAGATCCATAGATGCGGTCGCCGGGGCCCTTGCTGGTTTTGGCAGCCGAAACATTCCATCAATTTGTATGGCCTTTATCTGTTTAGGCAGTAGTATGGTAGCCAGAAGGCATCTGATAAAGTGTGGCGCTTCTGTCTCCCCCACGGAGTCGGTTACGCCTCTAACCTTTAAGTTATATCTTCTGCGTTGGTCTTCTATGGCGTCCATTTTGCCCGTGATGGTAGTTTGCTGGTGCTGAAGGTCAGCTATCTGCTGCTCCACAGCTGTCAGCCTTGAGTCTTGGGTGCTGGAAGTGGCCTCAAGTCTGGTTATTTTGGAGGCTGCAGATGCGATGGCTGTTTTGTAGTAGGCCATGTCAGCCACGATATTTGTGCAATTCTCCCAGCATCTTTTGCAGCAAGTCTGCTGTAACCGGGTGTTTTGGTGGTACCCTGGCAGGGACTGTTATGTTGCTGGCAGTTGCCCCTATGTCCAGGTCGGCTGTAAAATCCTCCGAGGAGTAAGAGGAGAGATCATCAGCCAGCGCCATTTTGCCCCATGAAGCCCTGTGGGTGCTCCGGAGCATTTCTCCGATGTCTCGGCTCGTAGGGACTTTGTCTGCTTTTGCTTTCTTTGTCTTTTTCCCCATGTCGGTCTTTGGTGTTACTGCTGTGATGAGTGCCCAGTTTTGGGGCTCGTTTTCTCCTTTTTACAGTTTCATTTCTCCGAGTTAGGCACGGAGCTCCAAGGTGTGCGTCCGTTCTGTTCTCTGGCTAGCTCCGCCCCCCAGAACAGACGTTTATTTAAAAAATAAAGATAAAAAAAAATAACATGTCCTTTTAAGTCACCGTATGCAGCAATGAAAGTTATATTAGTATAAACGTCAGTACTAGAATTTTAGTATAGAGTAGAACAGGCACGCCTGACATAATGCCATCTATCCAGGGTATGTTAAAAATGTATAATTAGTAACCAAATTACAATAAGCTTAATCTCAAAATTAAAAGTTGGCATCATTAAAGCAATGCTATAATTTTGCCACATTTGAAATGCTGCTACATCGTTATAGCTTGCCTTTTATAATGGCATGGTGAACACAGCACTGTAATAATGCAGCGTATAGTAAGGTTCTTCATATATGTTTTTTACGGTAATTCTTCTGGAAACCTTGGGTTTAGATTGTGAATCTTGAAAGCAAATACTCTCAATTCTAAACCTGCCAAACCCTAAGTCCTTTTAACATTAGACACCCATACATCCTAAGTACCTCTAATGCAGGGGTGCCCAAAAGGTAGATCCCTAGATGTTTTAAAACTACAACTTCCATGATGCTTTGTCATTCTAAAGACATGCAAAGCATCATGGAAGTTGTAGTTCTGTAACATCTGGGATCTATGTTTTGGGCACCCCTGCTCTAACGCAAAAAAAAACCTTAATGCTAGCCTCTACCTAACCCTACTATTACCTCCTCGCTAACCCCAACCTTAGCCTTGTGGCACCATTTTTAACAGATGGGTAATATCACTCATCTTTAATATTAACGTAGAGATATTACTGCATTATATTAGCAACTTCAGCAATACAAAAAATGCTGCAATTTTAAGTTTTTATGTTATTGTTTATTTACATATTTTAAATATTTTTTTATAAATTTTCTTTAATAGATTACCTATGATTAAAGTTGATAATAGCACGTTAAAGTATTGTGACATTTTTGAAATGGAAGGAATTTTTGTGGTTGGTTTTAATTCCTCTTTTGCTTAAACTTTATCCAGTTGTGTGCTATTATTTAATTAGAAAGAAAAGTAATTAGTTTAATTGTTACATTGCTATAACAAAAAAAAATGCTAACAGTTACACTATTTCTCTCCTTTAAGATGGGCCTTGGAATACTGTTGAAACCTAAGCAAGAAAAGATTTTATGGAGGATTTAATTAGAACACGGAAAATATTAGTTTTCATCAAATCGTTCATTTTTATAGTAATGGATACAGCGCGTTCCCTGCTGTCAGAAATGATCATTTAGTAAACATTGATGTTAATTGATTTTGATGAAGGAAATAAAATTAGACACTTTCCACTATCTGTTTCCTGACTTGTGAAAATGACTGGATCTTGGCAGTGTGCAATTATCTTAGCGCATCAAAACTTGTCAACCTATAAGCTTTGTTTTCTTTTTCCTAAATAAGCCTAATTTTAGTGGAATATTTGGCTCTACTATGATTTACAGAAGTTATCTTCCTAGGCTATAGCTAATAGACCCCGTTTTTTATGAAATAATGGTAAGAAATATTTATTATACATTAACTTATTGAATTCTCAAACACTATTTATAATAGACGGAGAAGAAAAAGTGGCAATTGCAAAAGCCACTACTCACCATCAAATAAATGCCGTTTAGTTCTTCATGAGAGGCAATAGAAAAACACCTTGGTTTGTGCCTGTAAATGTTGATAAATAGAGATATGGTGAAATAGTCTCTTTAGTCTATTTGAATCAGAAAATGTTAAGAGGCTAGGAAAACACTCACAGAAGAATTTTGAAGTTGGAAATAAACAAAAAGAACAAAAAACATTTAGGATAAAGTAATTAGATTAATTGATATAAATATTCAACATCACCTGTAGTCAAATCCAGAGGTAAATCATGACAAGAAAAATGTTAACAAGAGGATAAATGGTCTGTTGGATTCTGTAGGACATGGTTAATGCAGAAATGAACAAGATAAGTCCTTGTGTCTTGTTTACGTAAACCTAGCAAATGTGATATCAATAGATTTCATGATTTATTGTAATCCTTTGTGGTCCTATGTCGGAATATACCTGACCAAATACCTCTTGTAGTCAAATGTTGGATTTTCCCTGGAGAGTACACCTAATCCTTTGTGTGGGTTGCCACGAAGGTGCGCGATGCGCTGTAAGTCCCTGGCGTTGGAACGCATGCACAGGTTGCGTTTGGTTCCCCCGGGAGAACGCGGAGTGATGTGCTCAATGAGATCTCCAATTCGGGTATGAGTTGTTCAATTAAAAATGAAATGAGATCTGCTGGCGCACTTAGTGAACATTTATTGGACTGCAAAGGGTTATTATTCCCTTAAAGGCTGGGCAAAACAAATAACATATTTCATATTACATAATTCCTTGTGCATAAACATGAGCATGCAACAGTGGTGCTTACCATCAAATGTATCTAAAGCAAAAGAAATAATAGCATCCCTTTACCTGAATCATGTGTCAATCACAGATATCTAGCAAAAGACAAAAAGATGTTTGTGTATATATTGGAGCAGATATGTCTTCCCATGAGCCTCCATACGTTTCTACATTATAGTGAATTATGACATGCTTATACCAGCTTTACAGGAATAGTGGTCTGGAAAAGGAGGTGAGAAAAGCTATATGAATCATCTTTCATAGATTTATCTCTTACTTTACACCACCAAGAATAGGATAGCATGCAGACCACCTGTTATTCTTGTATTTTGCACTACTTGGATGTGATGATAAGGAAGAGCAAAATATGAGAAGGATAAGGTAAATTTTATGGTATGTGAAATAATAGGACAACATTATATTGGAAAATGGATGGATAATATCAAGGGATAACACCAAAAAATTACAAGGTATAGCTCGTAAAAAAAGGGAAAGATTTGGAATATGTAGAATATGATTGATGATCTTTGCAAAGCATATGGAGAAAATGTTACTATGAGAAAGCATTGTGATCTTGTTTTTTAAATAACCAGTAAAAATTAAAAATTAAAGTTTTTTAGATTTTCTTTTTCTTTAAGTGTACCTTTTGCATTTATGGTGTTGATGCTAGTAAGCTTAACAGACATTGTATTACAAACTGTTTAAAGATGACATCTTAAGTTGTCCCTGGCAAATAGATGACCTGTGAATTTAAAGTTTTTAATTCAACTGAGTTATTTGTTGATACATGGTACGAGGTAAGTTTCATTTGATTATAAAATGTCAAACGTTTAGAAACAAAATAAAATAAAAAAAACTACATATTCATTTGATGAAAGATCATAATTATAATTTTTTTTTTTTTTTTTTAAAGAAACAAAATTAAGTCTTCCAGTCCAAGGAATGTAAAGCTTTCTTTTTTTCAACAGCCACTTAGAAAAGGGTGAAAAATCACAGAGGCAGAAAGGCTATGTATTACATGTGGGATTTTTTTTTTCTCCTGAGAAGCTATTTAGCAAAGTGATTATAACGCCTCTCGTAGTTGGCAACCAGGCTCTTTAGAATACAATTGAAATTGTAGAGTGTGTGTGCTAACTACAGTTCTGTTTGATAACGCTACACTTTGCTTTCAAGAGAGGCAAGCACAACACTGCAGTGATTGTATTTTTCCAAAATAATCACGAGACACAATGAAATGAAGAATACTTTGTTATCCCTGTTGAAGAAAAAGAAGGAAAATGACCCAAAATGCAATTCAAGAATTTTCTGAACTCTCTGTTTAGAAATGTAAACAAAATATTGCTTAGCTCTGGATATAACAAATGATTGTACCAAGCTCACTAGTCTCAAATAAATGGAGCATTTTGTACATTGCAAAATCTCAGTTCAGAAATGAACATTGCACTCAGTACATGTAATTAACTTAAATCAATTACATCACAAATGGATAAAAAAGTTAAATAAAAATATTCATTTGTCTCCATTTATATATAAAAAGTTTATGAAGTGTGCATTTTAAGTAATAATGGAAACAAGGTATTATGAGAACATCATAATAAATCACAAGATGGATGTAGTTGATAAATGTCTTCAGACCCTGATATGGCATTATTGCCCCTTAGCATGACTTCCCCATTATGTAGAGCTGATTGTGGGTGGGTGAAGACCACATATGTGCTCTGTAGATAGGCGGGTTGTGCAGCACTAGGATCCTCTTCTTCATGTAGGCCCACCCCTCTCATTAGGTCCACCACCTCAAGTACCCCCTTAAGTTGTCCTCAAACAGCTTGTCAGCTTGTAACCTTTTCCTCACAGCTCTGCCATCTGGTGCCATTCACAAGGGGCATAGCCTATCAAGGGGGGTGGGTCCTACCCGATGGTGTGGCACCTAGTGCCGTACACCCCACCTATCACTAGAGAACCTGGACAGTCTGCACCCACCCAAGATTGACTCTGCCATTATGTATATTTTATAACATTTTTTTTAAAACTAGGGTTAGGACTAGGGTTACAGCAATATTTATGGCTACACATAGGGTTCATTTTATATTTTATCTCAAATACATTTCTTGTTACACTCCTGAACAGCAATTGCTTCTCCCATGTACATCTCCATTTAGTGATGATAAAATCTCATTTAGTTGGGGCGGAGCCTGAGTTCCTCGCAAGAAGGACACAATATGAGAGTTCCTCAACTAAATGGAAGATTTTTGGCATGAAAACCTGAAATTTCTGCTAATCTGATGCTGCATGATATATGGGAGAGCAAGCTGTATCGACTCTTGAAACTACTTTCTGATCTCCACGGGTGTTCTATTGAGCCTGAGACTTTCTCTCACATGTGCTTGGTTGGGAGATGAGGCTGATCCTACCACAAAGAAACATCAACCACAGTTTGGGTTGCTCATCCCCCCCTCTGGACCGGTTCTGAACAGCACTCAGCTCTGGGTCCTGGAAAACAAGCATTTGGTCCCACACTATACCTCTACAATGGATACTGCATGGCCCAGAGGTCTCCTGATGATTTGCTGGTCCAATTCAACCAGGTGTGCACTGCCTTTTGGAGCTACTTATGGGAGAGGCATGAGTAAGAGGTCAGAGTAGAGCCACTAATATGCACCTTATCACAGGCTGCCTTGGTGGGAAGCTTCTGAGGTAGTGTGCCAACTCGGAGAATGGGCAGAAGGAAAGACATCCCCCACATGCAAAATGGATACCTCCTGATGCACTACCCACTCAATCCTGTTTTAGCAACTGCGCGTGTTTACTTTAGTTCTGTTCACTCAGTACCTTATATGACTTAACATTATTATGTGACTTAACATTATTTTAATGCTATCCTCTGTTTTTGGTTATTTAAGTGCATAATCTGCAATCTACTTAATCTTGTTTTGGAGCTAAACCTATGTCAGCCTTACCATGTTTTTTTTTTTAAAGTACAGCTTATCTTGAGATCTCTTATTCTATTCACATATCTATCTTTAATGTTCATATATACACCATATGTCATTGCTACCTTATATATAGATGGCAGAGGAGTATCGCTGATAATCTACAGAAACAAACACAGCACAATAGTTTAATACTGTAAATAAACATTGAAAAGGACAAAATAGCAGCACAACTCTTCCCTCCCCAGTCCTTCCTTATATGTGGCTGCCTTTTCCTTCTATTGGTGGTCCAGGGGGCGTTGTCCTCACTGTCCAGCTGTTTCAATGGATTCCTCAGTTGATTTTCACGGATATCAGATCCGTGTGTCCTCACATCTGGTATGTCACTTCCGGTTTGTACTTCCGGGTGAGGTATGCATTCCAAATGGCGGCCATTTTGTGTTCCACCTTCGGTAATGCACAATAGCAGTCCAGTATTGATGAAAAGCATAAGTAAGTCCTTGGTTCAAAGTAAGGAAGCCTACAGAGCTCAAAATAAGTGCAATAGTAATGCATTTAAAAATACATCCAGCATATACTGTATTTGAAGAGATGGAAGGAAATACAGATAGAAAACAGACATCAAGTGAGGTAGCACTTACCCAGTATATAGGTGAACAACACCATTTAAATAAATGAAGAAAAAACTTTAAATTTAAAAAATTATAAATTGTGTGAGTCTATCTTCTCTATTTCCCCCTCTCCAATGCGGTGGAACATGTTCTATTCCAAAAAAAGAGAATTTAGTCCATGTGCGGTGGAACATGTTCTATTCCAAAAAAAGAGAATTTAGTCCAACTGAACTATGAACAGGAGTTACAGTGTGCAGGGACTGTATGGTTAGGGACCTTCCTTCTAATATTTCCAAAGTGTTCTAAGATCCGCACTTTCAATTTTCTTTTTGTTTTCCCAACATAATGTTTGCCACACGGGCACTGCAATAAATATATTACGAGATCCGTGTGGCAATCTATGTTATGTTTGATTGTATATTGTTTCCCTGTAACTGTGCTAGTAAAATTCTTAACTATAGACATAGAAATATTTTTATATGCCCTACAATCTCTGCAGTATCTAAAGCCCTTGTCCTGAGTATGATACTCTGTATTTTCGATGTGTTGAATGCTGTAACTAGGAGCTAATTTGTTTTTAAGATTTTGATTCTTTTTAAAAATAATAGGAGGTCGTTCTGGCAAAGTAGATCCGAGGATGTTACAGCTGGACAGTGAGGACAACGCCCCCCTGGACCACCAATAGAAGGAAAAGACAGCCACATATAAGGAAGGACTAGGGAGAAAGGGTTATGCTGCTATTTTGTCCTTTTGTTAGGATATTTTTTATATATACAATTTGTTCTTATTTACTGAGTCCCTGAAGAAGTCTTTTGCTAGGGGAAACATGTTGGACCAAATTAGTTTTTTTTTATCTTTGAAATCTATTAAATAAAGCAGATCATTTTTAACCACTTCCTGAGTCCAGACTTCCATATTGTGGTGATACCATCAACCAGCTGAGAGGGAGTTCTGGAAATACCCCCATATACCTAAGGGGAGGCACCCTAAGGCGATATTACTATCAACATCTTGTGAGTTCAACTTATATTTGCGCAGTTTCAATGTTTATTTACAGTATTATACTATTGTGTTGTGTTTGTTTCTGTAGATTATCAGCTATACTCCTCTGCCATCTATATATTTTCCATTTTGTATGGGATAAAGTCTGGAATATCCCGAGAGGAAGCTGTTTTCATTACTACGATAAGTGATTGCTTTTGTACAATTGTCTTATAGAGGTGTGGGCTTTACACACTCTCTTGCTTTTCTGTCACATATTGCTACCTTATGTATGAACCATTGCACTACAAAAATAAAGCATGTAAAAAAAAACTCCACCAGTTTCCCACCAGTTCCTAACCCAATGTATTCTTTGCTTGGGAATACTGTGATTTAGATGTTTTTTTCATAGAATGTCCCTCCAATGAAAAACTTAAGGTCAAGATACCTTGACAACCTTAACACTTATACACTATAACAGTTACACCTCCTGTAGCAGTGGGATTAAACTCATAGCAAAAAGCTCCAGACACCATGACCACTTCAAATCACTGCAGTGGCCATGGAGCTTGGAATTACCCTTTGAGTCTCTGTTTGCTACATTTATTGTTTATGACAAATATATGAGTTTTATACAATTTTTTTTAAAAAATCTTAGTATACTAGATACAATCTACGTATCAAAAATGCTGAAACATGCTATGTTATTCAAATAGTTACATTTTTTGTTGCTATCAATAATAAGGAAATACAACAAACACTGTTTTTTTCATAGAATTTAAGATGTCCTCCAATGAAAAACTTAAGGTCAAGATCTCTTGGCAACCTTTAAACTTGTACCCTATACACAACTGGATGGTTGAGAGAGCTCCATTTGGAACAGATTATCAGATAAACACTATGGGCTAGAGCAGATGTTTCCAACCCAGTCCTCAAGTATCCTCTACTATTCCAGAATTTAGGGATAACCCTGCTGTGTCTAAAGTGTTCTTTCTTTTTTTTTATATAAAAACACCTTAGACACAACTGGGTAATCCCTAAATCCTGGACTGGTAGGGGGTAAGTGAGGACTGGGTTGGGAACCACTGGGCTAGGGGGTAGAATTAGATTCATGGATAGACTGTGGGGGAATGAGACACATGGAGGGGCTAAGAGGGAATAATGGACAATATAGAGGGGGTGTGGTGGAAGAAACACATGGAGATGTTAGGGGGAATGAGATACATGGGGAAGCGGGCGAGACACATGGAGGGTGGGAGAGACACATGTGGGGTGGGAGAGACACAGGAGAGGTGGTAAAGACACATGGAGGGTCAGGTGTGGGATGAGACACATGGAGGGTCTGGGGGGAATGAGACACATGGTGGAGTTAGGGGGGATGGAGATGACACATGAATGGACTGGTCGAATAAGACACAAGGAGGGTGTAAGGAGGAACAATGAGACACATAGAAGGGCTGGGCAGGGTATGAGACACATGGAGTGACTGTGGGGGAGAATAAGACACATGGGGGAGCCACAGGGCAATTTTCGCACCAGCACCAGGTGATTTCTAGTTAAGCCTCTGATTTTATTTATATATTTAGACTATTCAGTTATTGCGCTTTTGTACTAGTACTATTGATCCCATCTTTATCTTGAATAAAGTTAGCTGGACAAATGGTATACAATGAAGAGAAATGTACAGGCACTCTTCCATCTAACAGGTGCTGGATATCCGGGTAACCCACTCCTGGTACCTCCCAATGATATATGTAACAAAAAAGGATACCGCACTCTGTATAAATACTGCTTAGAAGCGAATTCTTGCAAAAATAGTTTTATTTAAATAATCAAAGCGAATAGAATATCATAAAGGTATACTTGATGACTAACAAAATATATCTACAATCCTACCATTGCACCTAAACAATAATTAATATATACAAAAAGCCCCCAATATAAACCGCAATAGATAATCAAGTAAAGTGCACAGAGGCACTATATGATAGAGAGCCCTCTATCTCTTATATACACTGTACAGAAAAATTCATCAGTAATATAGAAAAAATTCATCAGTAATATAGAAAAAATATGTGTGAAAAAACAAAGAGAATGTCCAAAAAATAAAACAGTAAAAAGAAGAAAAAAATAAGAAAAAATGAGAAAAAAATGAAAAAAGTATTTACAGTCCAAATGTGTATACACTGATGATTATAAGTAGTTATTACTCCAAGTGTTAAATGGTTAGATCTCACCACAGTTAGAGGCCAGAGGATTCCCTGTATCATTAGTTGTTTGTATCTGCGTCCAAGGGATTATCTCCGGTCTGTGCCAGGATAGAGGAACATGTGGTCAGTCCTCCTTTGTGCAATGCGTCCTCCAGGCTCCTTCCTTGCTTGCTCGTTGTTTGTAGAGGGTCTCTTTACCTTTGATGAAATGCTGTAGCAGGCGGTGGGGTGCTGTAACGGGCTGCGCGCTCGGAATCCAATGATCCCTTCAATGGCCCTGTCGGGAATGAGTGTGAGAAGCCGCTTATGTCTCTATTGCGCGCCCGCCCTTTCTCGCGGGTCGCGCTATGATGACGTCACACTCTAATCGACATGAATGTGCTCCACAGAGCGAAAATCTCAAAATTACTTTATTAACATATTTACATATCTACAAAACTCACAAAACCATTCCCAACTATCGAAAAAAAACCTTAAATGTGTTTAAAGTTGGAAACAACTTAAAATAAAAAATACTAATCTGTTATATATTAACAATTATGAATGGTTAATGACCAAAAAGGGGGAAAGATTATGCTGTAAGGAACATAGGTCGTTATTATTATTGTAAAGTGTTATGGCCGACACCCACTCCATATCATTTTTAAAGGGACACAGTCACTTTCTTAAATCCTCTGTTTATTAAACCATATCTATGTAATTTCTGTTGTGGCCCATCTGTGTAACTCAGAGGTGCCTCTGTAAGCATGTAGTAAAAGTATATCACCGAATTGGTACATAAAGTGTTAAGACACTGCAATGGCCCCTCAGAGATAAAAACTCCGGCTGTTTAACAAATAGAGATGTACTCACCAGTGGTGTACCAATGAAATATATCCATGGCCATCCCAAATGAGAACCCCGTAATAACTATTCGGGTTGCGGACCAACATAGGTTAATTTTATGAGAGCCAGAGGTGGAGATAGGGGACCAGGCGGACCAATCATGGTCAAAATCTGATAAAGATAAAATCATAATGTTATGACGGTTACTTGGATCTGAGTACAGAGTATATAAGTTTAAACAATGCTAACCTGTATTATAAAAAATGTTTCAAATCATAATCCTCATTCAAACCCTGTGGATATAATGTGTCCAAGACACTAATCCACTTCGTCTCCTTGCACAAAAGTGCCTTC
The DNA here is from genome assembly GCF_036172605.1 of Pelobates fuscus. Classification (NCBI taxonomy): domain Eukaryota; kingdom Metazoa; phylum Chordata; class Amphibia; order Anura; family Pelobatidae; genus Pelobates; species Pelobates fuscus. Next base: position 25,766,463 of record NC_086328.1, read on the forward strand.
TGTCTATCCCCACCTCTCCGTAGGGGCTTGACAGTATCGATCACTTGAAAGCGTAATTGATTTACGCTGTGACCGTGTTGAATAAAATGTCTAGGCACTGGTTTAGCATCTGTTCCCTTTTGTATAGCGGCCCTAATGTCCCTCTTATGTTCACCAATACGGTCTTTGATCGGTCTTATAGTTTCTCCAACATAAAGAAGACCGCAAGGACACTTCAATATGTACACCACATAATCCGAGTTACATGTGAAATAATCTAAGATCTTAAATTGTTTCCCTGATAGAGGGTGTGCGAAGTATTCACCCCTTATAATGCTATTGCAGTGTCTACAATTGAGACATGGGAAAGTGCCTTTTTTTGGTTCAGAGAAGAATCTCCGTTGTTTCTTGCCGCTCCCAATGTCGGAACGTACCAATCTATCTTTCAAATTCTGTGCCCTACAATAGGAGAACAGTGGGGGATTTGTAAATTCAGTAGGAAGATTAATGTCACCCTCAAAGATGTTCCAATGTTTAAGGATAATGTTTTTAATATCCTTACTGTGGGGGGTGTATGGGGATATGAAGGGTATTCTCTCCATTTTCTCTGTTGTTCTGGTAGGATTAAGTATAATGTTCCTATCCATAAGTTGAACTCTTTCCTTATGTTTGCTGACTACCTCTAATGGATAACCTCTATCCATGAATTTTTTGCAAATCAGATCCAGTCCTGGTTCCACTTGATTATCTTGTGAGATAATTCTCCTGACCCTTAGGAGTTGGCTATAGGGTAAGCCTTCTTTGAGATGGCGTGGATGATAGCTTGAATATTCAAGGAGATTATTCCTATCAGTAGGTTTTGTGTAAATGTTGGTATATAACTTATTGTTGAGTAAATGAACACGGGTATCCAGAAATGGTACCGACTCTACGTCACACGTTATTGTAAATTTAATATTGGGATCTAACATGTTCAGAGTATGAAAAAATGTATCTAATTGTGTCTTTGTCCCGCCCCAACAGACAAAAACATCGTCTATAAATCTCTTCCATGAACACATGGAAGAGATTTATAGACGATGTTTTTGTCTGTTGGGGCGGGACAAAGACACAATTAGATACATTTTTTCATACTCTGAACATGTTAGATCCCAATATTAAATTTACAATAACGTGTGACGTAGAGTCGGTACCATTTCTGGATACCCGTGTTCATTTACTCAACAATAAGTTATATACCAACATTTACACAAAACCTACTGATAGGAATAATCTCCTTGAATATTCAAGCTATCATCCACGCCATCTCAAAGAAGGCTTACCCTATAGCCAACTCCTAAGGGTCAGGAGAATTATCTCACAAGATAATCAAGTGGAACCAGGACTGGATCTGATTTGCAAAAAATTCATGGATAGAGGTTATCCATTAGAGGTAGTCAGCAAACATAAGGAAAGAGTTCAACTTATGGATAGGAACATTATACTTAATCCTACCAGAACAACAGAGAAAATGGAGAGAATACCCTTCATATCCCCATACACCCCCCACAGTAAGGATATTAAAAACATTATCCTTAAACATTGGATCATCTTTGAGGGTGACATTAATCTTCCTACTGAATTTACAAATCCACCACTGTTCTCCTATTGTAGGGCACAGAATTTGAAAGATAGATTGGTACGTTCCGACATTGGGAGCGGCAAGAAACAACGGAGATTCTTCTCTGAACCAAAAAAAGGCACTTTCCCATGTCTCAATTGTAGACACTGCAATAGCATTATAAGGGGTGAATACTTCGCACACCCTCTATCAGGGAAACAATTTAAGATCTTAGATTATTTCACATGTAACTCGGATTATGTGGTGTACATATTGAAGTGTCCTTGCGGTCTTCTTTATGTTGGAGAAACTATAAGACCGATCAAAGACCGTATTGGTGAACATAAGAGGGACATTAGGGCCGCTATACAAAAGGGAACAGATGCTAAACCAGTGCCTAGACATTTTATTCAACACGGTCACAGCGTAAATCAATTACGCTTTCAAGTGATCGATACTGTCAAGCCCCTACGGAGAGGTGGGGATAGACAGAAGGCACTTTTGTGCAAGGAGACGAAGTGGATTAGTGTCTTGGACACATTATATCCACAGGGTTTGAATGAGGATTATGATTTGAAACATTTTTTATAATACAGGTTAGCATTGTTTAAACTTATATACTCTGTACTCAGATCCAAGTAACCGTCATAACATTATGATTTTATCTTTATCAGATTTTGACCATGATTGGTCCGCCTGGTCCCCTATCTCCACCTCTGGCTCTCATAAAATTAACCTATGTTGGTCCGCAACCCGAATAGTTATTACGGGGTTCTCATTTGGGATGGCCATGGATATATTTCATTGGTACACCACTGGTGAGTACATCTCTATTTGTTAAACAGCCGGAGTTTTTATCTCTGAGGGGCCATTGCAGTGTCTTAACACTTTTTGTACCAATTCGGTGATATACTTTTACTACATGCTTACAGAGGCACCTCTGAGTTACACAGATGGGCCACAACAGAAATTACATAGATATGGTTTAATAAACAGAGGATTTAAGAAAGTGACTGTGTCCCTTTAAAAATGATATGGAGTGGGTGTCGGCCATAACACTTTACAATAATAATAACGACCTATGTTCCTTACAGCATAATCTTTCCCCCTTTTTGGTCATTAACCATTCATAATTGTTAATATATAACAGATTAGTATTTTTTATTTTAAGTTGTTTCCAACTTTAAACACATTTAAGGTTTTTTTTCGATAGTTGGGAATGGTTTTGTGAGTTTTGTAGATATGTAAATATGTTAATAAAGTAATTTTGAGATTTTCGCTCTGTGGAGCACATTCATGTCGATTAGAGTGTGACGTCATCATAGCGCGACCCGCGAGAAAGGGCGGGCGCGCAATAGAGACATAAGGGGCTTCTCACACTCATTCCCGACAGGGCCATTGAAGGGATCATTGGATTCCGAGCGCACAGCCCGTTACAGCACCCCACCGCCTGCTACAGCATTTCATCAAAGGTAAAGAGACCCTCTACAAACAACGAGCAAGCAAGGAAGGAGCCTGGAGGACGCATTGCACAAAGGAGGACTGACCACATGTTCCTCTATCCTGGCACAGACCGGAGATAATCCCTTGGACGCAGATACAAACAACTAATGATACAGGGAATCCTCTGGCCTCTAACTGTGGTGAGATCTAACCATTTAACACTTGGAGTAATAACTACTTATAATCATCAGTGTATACACATTTGGACTGTAAATACTTTTTTCATTTTTTTCTCATTTTTTCTTATTTTTTTCTTCTTTTTACTGTTTTATTTTTTGGACATTCTCTTTGTTTTTTCACACATATTTTTTCTATATTACTGATGAATTTTTTCTATATTACTGATGAATTTTTCTGTACAGTGTATATAAGAGATAGAGGGCTCTCTATCATATAGTGCCTCTGTGCACTTTACTTGATTATCTATTGCGGTTTATATTGGGGGCTTTTTGTATATATTAATTATTGTTTAGGTGCAATGGTAGGATTGTAGATATATTTTGTTAGTCATCAAGTATACCTTTATGATATTCTATTCGCTTTGATTATTTAAATAAAACTATTTTTGCAAGAATTAGCTTCTAAGCAGTATTTATACAGAGTGCGGTATCCTTTTTTGGACAAATGGTATAGTCCTAGTATTTTATGTGTATACATTGATTTTGATATTGTTTTGTTGAACCCAATTAGTTAACTATTCCATTCTATTTGTCCAAGATATAGGCTCCTGATAACTCTTTTTTTCTGGTATTTGTGGTTTTTACTTATTACTGATAGCAACTAAAATTGTAACTGTTTGAATAACATAGCATGTTTTGATATGTACGTTGTATCTAGTATACTAAGATTTTAAATGGCTTAAAACTAAAATATTGGTCATAAGCAAAAAATGTAGCAAACAGAGTTTTAAAGGGTGATTCCAAGCACCCTAACCACTGTAGTGATTTGAAGTGGTGATTGTGCCTGGAGCTTTTCGCTATTAGTTCAAACCCACTGCTACCGGAGGTGTAACTCTATCCAATGTAATTGCGGCATTATTAGTAAGCACTTACATGAGTTCCAGACTAGCTAATGTTCTCTGCCATGTGATGCTTATGACCGCCCTCAGTCCTTCCTCCCCGTACATTCCTCCCCCAGCAGCTAAAAGAGTAATGGGAAAACTGGGTTTCGGCACTAGAACACAGATACAGGTTATACTTTTTTTATTCTCATGGAGAGTTGGCAACACAGCAAGATTTACTGTAACCAAAACTGTTTTGTTTTTTTACTTTATTTTTTGCTGTTGTTGGAGTAACGCTTTGACTGTATAAGAACATTAATGTCTGTGTTTTATATATACCTTAATGAATATCAACATTTTAATTTTGTTTGACCATCAGATTTTGCAACGAAAGTACAGAACAAGGATAAACACAACAAAAAACCTTTGTGCCGTGTTTTGCAATCTTGCTAACACATGCAGACATTTCAGCTTTCCTTTTTACTTATTCAATAACAGATGGAGCGCCAAACTTAGTTTGTCCCACTGTGAACACCCACTGTGACCGGCTGTCTGTCATATCTCTTCTGTCAATCAAATGTATAACATTTTAATTTGCAAAGTCCATCCAGACCGCTGTTTTATGAGTCTAAAATTTCTAATATAAAAATTCCATCTGGGAACATCAGTAGGTGGTTAAATTATAACGGATGTTATAACCAAATCCTGCTGTTCATTTAAAGGCACAGCCTGGGAGGAAACATTGTGTTATTTACAAGTCACAACTGTCTACAAGTCATGTACCATCTTAGTATTTTATAGAACAGAGTTGAAATAATAAATTGCTGGATAATAATTCAAATAAAAATGCAAATGTATAAAAAAAGAAAAAGAAACATACTTATAGTAATATTATTGTAAGTTAAGTTTCCATTTAATAATTGACACCAGTACACATATAAATAAACAGAAAATATATAACTATAGTTAAAACTTAATCTCTAAACAAAGTGATATAAAACCACACATGCAATATGTAATCATGCAAAGTGCTGTTGAAACAAAAGCATTTTAGCAGTATACTCCGGTATCCAGGGCCAGATTAAGAGCCCAGTGGGCCTGGTGCTGACAATTATGAGGGGCCTAAGTACAGAATCTTATCGACCAAAAACACTAAAACAGTCATACCTCTCAAGCATTATGTATCTGGTTAAGATGTTGCCGAAGGGAAAATAGAATGCCGCTATAAAAAAAAACTCAGATTTTCTTAAAATATGCTAATCTCTCTCTAATTCATGCTTTCATCTTTCAAGTAAATCCATACCCCCTAACAGCAGTGTCCAGTGAAGCAGGAAGTCAATGGGCGGTGTAAAAGGGTGGGCCACTGACGTGCATCATGAAACCAGAAATTCTGAAAGGGCCGAACATGCCCAAAAAGGACGTGTGTCTGCCCAAAGAATTGGAAGGCTAGCCTGGTATGAATGCATGCCAGGCTGCCTGCCAATCATGCATGCTGGCCAACAGCATGATGCGCTCGCTCCATGCTTTCTAAGGACTTTAAATCAATGGGCCTATTCCATGGGCCTGTGCCTGGAGCTGCAGCTCCATCAGCCCCTATGTTAATCCGGCACTGCCGGTATCCATGTGATGGCGTACATCAATGAGGAACTGCATCCATTGTCAATCAATTGTCGACACAGGATAGAAATCAAAGGGAAATTAAAATAAGTCCTTGGACCATCCTAGTGTGGTCATATGTGTTCCTATCCAATGGTATACTGTATTATGTGCCGTTTGTGCACACCAACTATTATTTTACATATATAGAGGACACAACACAGTATTAATATAAGAATGAAAAGTATAGCAGTGAAAACCTATATCAAGCTTGATATCTGAGGACTAAGGTCCCTGTTATTCTTGGTGGTGGACTTGTGACCTCTATTATTACGTGTATATACACTGAACAAGATTATAAACGCAACACTTTTGTTTTTGCCCCCATTTTTCATGAGCTGAACTCAAAGATCTAAGATTTTTTCCATGTACACAAAAGGCCTATTTCTCTCTATAAATCTGTGTTTGTGAGCACTTCTCCTTTGCAGAGATAATCCATCCACCTCACAGGTGTGGCATATAAAGATGCTGATTAGACAGCATGATTATTGCAAAGGTGTGCCTTAGGCTGGCCACAATAAAACGCTACTCTAAAATGTGCAGTTTTACTGTATTGAGGGGGCACAGGGGGGTCTGACAACCAGTCAGTATCTGGTGTGACCACCATTTGCCTCACGCAGTGCAACACATCTCCTTCGCATAGAGTTGATCAGGTTGTTTATTTTGGCCTGTGGAATGTTGGTCCACTCCTCTTCAATTGCTGTTTGAAGTTGCTGAATATTGGCAGGACCTGGAACAATCTGTCATATACGCCGATCCAGAGCATCCCAAATATGCTCAATGGGTGACATGGCTGGTGAGTATGCTGGCCATGCAAGAACTGGGATGTTTTCAGATTCCAGGAATTGTGTACAGATCCTTGCAACATGGGGCCGTGCATTATCATGCTGCAACATGAGGTGATGGTCATGGATGAATGGAACAACAATGGGCCTCAGGATCTCGTCACCGTGTCTCTGTGCATTCAAAATGCCATCAATAAAATGCACCTGTGTTCGTTGTCCATAACATACACCTGCCTATACCATAACCCCACTGCCGCCATGGGACACTTGATCCAAAACCTTGACATCAGCAAATCGCTCGCCCATAAAATGTCATACACGCTGTCTGGAACTGTATTTTGGTAATGAACTACATATCTAATGAACACCTACTGAGAAAGGGATTATGGGATACAAAAAGAAAATAATAAATACAAATTAGAAGTCACTGATTGGTTATGATTTTTTAATTGATTATCTATCAAAGGTCATTTCGGAGTCATAGAATCTTCATTTAAACACACTATACTATTTATGTGTGGTTGTTTTTTTATTGTTTGCTTTTAATAACTATTTATGTGAATAAACAAATGTGCAAAATAAGTAATAATTGAATTCAGCTTTTTTCTGTTTTTTTTTTGTCTATTTTATTTCTTCACTACCAAAATAATGCACAAATTTGACTATCATTAGAAAGTTGGCTCTAAGATGCAGCAGGTGGATCAATGGAAATATCTAATCTCCAGCACTGCAACTGCTTGTAATAAAGATGGAGCTTGTGGTCTGCACCTCAAAGGAATGCAGAACACAGCCAACAATTCATTGTGGTCCCAGGTCAAAAGGGATCATTTACAGTGATCCAATACAAACAACTAATAACCTTCTGTAAACACAATGGGAAAGAGCCACATATACACACAGACAGGATTATTCACAAAAGTGAGAATTAAAAGTAAATTTCAAATGTAAGATCAAAATAGAACTGGAAAAACTATCTACGTTTGCTGTTCTTTCAGTTTAGCTACTCTGGCCATCTCTTTAAATTCATTTTTAATTCTAACTTTAGTAAAAAAAATGATAATGTCAAGGTAATGTGGCAACATATACAATTTACATGTAGACAAATATAAGTACATATAATAAAATAAATATGGGGATTACATGGGAACAATGTCAGAGGAATAGAATTTGTGGGGGTGAAAATGGCGACGTTGCGATGTTGCATATTCAGAAATTTGATGTATTTTCTAATATCGTTTTATCTGTGACTTCATCATTCTGAAAATTATGTTTTTTAAATATTCTGTCCAACCAAATTATTTGTTTTGGTTTAAATAATGTGCTCTCTACGCATACAGAAAGAAATATCACATTCACACATTTCTTTTTAGAAAAATAAAAGTTACCGTAGGGAAATTGTATTGCTAGTATTTGGAATTAAAAAAAAAAAAAACATACTTTCAGCTGTATAGGGAAAAACTGTTGACTGAGTGATGAAATATAAAGGAACAGTAATTTCCATACTGGCAATGTACTACAGTGTCTAGACAAAAATATAATCTGTATTGTGGCTGGCATTTAAAAACAATAAATAATTTTATTATGCTGCAAATCAATTTGATATCATTACATTATTGCTACACTGTACGCTAATTATTCAGACATGAGAGTAAGCAAGGCATCGATCTGTGTTTTGTGTGTTATGTTGGCTATGAAATGCTTTCAGCGTATACATTTACATTTTTTTTTACTTCAAAGCAACTCTCTGAAGATAGAGAAATAGAAGGAGAGAGATAGTGAATTGGTTCGAGAATGAGACGTAAAATTATTTTTGATGACATAAGTGTATCTCTTGCAACTGATTAGCAGTTTTCAAAGTGACTTATATGGGAAATAGTATATTCAATTACAGGAGATACACGTTTATCTCAACAAAAAGAATACATCCAGAGATTTCAAGAGTGTGTGTAAGATATATAGACAGGAATAACTAATTCTAGCTAGGTAAATGTTAATGGAAAACTATAGTGCAAGGAAAACAAAGATGGTGTCCCCTCTTTCCATTATGTCTTTAAGAAAGGCTGGATGAGAGAATGAAAAAAAAAAATATATATATATATATATATATATATATATATAATGCTACAGGACTCATTAAGACATTTCATTAAGACATTTGTAAAATTAAAATGCATTATATCTCATATGAATTAAGTATTTTATTTTAGCAGTTGCATGTAAACCCTGAAAGGGACACTCCGGACACCAATACTACTTTAATGCATTACATAGGTTCTAGCCTCATTAATATGCTGTACTTTTTTTTCCATAAAATAAAAAATGTTTTGTCGAATGCTGCACCACAAGTCTGCCTCTTTAGCCACTTCCCCTCATTCCAGAAATATGGCCCCACCTGACAGATGAAGTCCCAGGGATCAATTGATGTTAACACCAACTTGTAGCACTGGGAAATGAAATCCTATTTAAAGGGCTGTATGCAGCACTCATTTTGAGTGCTGCATACAGCTCATCAGTCAGCATGGGATATCCTAGATTTCCCTGTTACCATATAAAAGTTAATCCTGGTAAAATACTTCTAAGGGAAGAACAACCACGATGGAATAATTTTATCAATGGTCGTCAAGGTTAAAGTAATCATTATAATATGAAACTATGGTCCATATAATTGAGGGTAAAAAGGCAAAATATTAATGCACAATATTGTGTAAATATCTTTAGAGTCCCACACAAGAAAGGTGATCAGAAGAAACCTAGTTTGTTAAAGTTTCTAGTCTTGCTTTGAACACTTATATATAGAAACACAGAAAAATAGAATGTGAAGGCAGATAAGAACCATTCGGCCCATCTAGTATGTCCAATTTTCTAAATACTTTCATTAGTCTCTAGCCTTATCTTATATTTAGGATAGCCTTATGCTTAAACTCCTTTATTGTGTTAACCTCTACCACTATTCTTTGCATCCACTACCCTCTCAGTAAAGTAATATTATGTTTAAATCTTTGCCCCTCTAATTTAAGACTATGTCCCCTTGTTGTGGTAGTTTTTCTTCTTTTAAATATAGTCTGCTCCTTTACGATGTTGATTCCCTTTATGTATTTAAACATTTCTATCATAGCCCCCCTGTCTCGTCTTTCCTCCAAGCTATACATGTTAAGATCCTTTAACCTTTCCTGGTAAGTTTTATCCTGCAATCCATGAACCGGTATAGTAGTCCTTCTCTGATCTCTCTCTAAAGTATCAATATCCTTCTGGAGATACGGTCTTCAGTACTGCGTACAATACTCCATATGAAACATTTGTTTTGAGTTATTGTTTTAGTTCAAACTGCAATACCAAGTGACTGAATGCCAGAGAACAAACATAGTCTCTAACGCCTTGTGCTAGAATCGTGCTTCAAGACAAACATATTTCTGTTTTTAAATGTATTACGTCGTATTTATCTAGATTGATTCCATCTAGAAATATCTGGCAAAAGTAATGAGAATTTCCCAAAAAGTTAAAAAATATATATATATATATCTTTTATATGCCAATAAACGTGTTTATATTCAAGTTTTGACTTTATGAAAATGAGTTGACTTCATTTAATGAGAAAGAAAAAAAAAGAAAAAAAATGGTTCTTATTGTGACCTTAATCGAGTCTTCATAATAGAGTTTTTATTATAATAATTATATCCCATTAAAATGTCAGAATAGTCATATAAGATGTTCAGGTAGACATCGCTCTTATTGCAAGCTTGCCAGCTGAACTAAGATTAGAAATTGTTTTGCAGCATGAAGATTTACATAAGAAATAATTTGCAAAATAAATCTTAATGTTCTAAAGCACATTTATTAGAATTTTCTTTGCCAGCATTTTACTTTTAGGTTAGTATGTTCGTTTTTTTTTTTTTTTTACAGTGGATTTATATATTAAAAATGGTTTACCATCTTCAGTATTTAGATGAGATTTGCTCGTTTTGGTGACCTAATCTTGCTATTTCATTCAGACTACAAAAAAAAAAAAAAAAGATAATGAACTAGTGACCTCTAAATCGGTTTGAATACATTTTTATAATGCATGTCTTCTGCTGCAGTCTTAGTGCTTATGGCTGTTTGACAGCAGAAGTTACAGAAAGCAAAATCAACCAGGCCATCTGATGCTTGTAATGCTCACACTAGCATTTGTTTAATGGGCTTTATAAAAGCTTTACAGACACTTTAGGGTGTTTTGCCCCTTTCCTATTGTTATGGGTAGGAAGAAGAAAGCAGCCCTCAAATATCTATGTGACTATAGGTGTGTGAGTGGTGTGCTTAGGCATCTTAATGCTAATGTAAATGGTCCTCTCTGTCACTTTAGATACCTAAACATAGTTCTGCCAAACTTTTCCTTAGCGATATCCTTATTTTAAACACAGCTTTGAACCATATTCAGTTAAGAATCAGCAAGACGAATTCTAAAGTAATTTTCGGCAACATTGTCATAAATGGTTGAAGCAAGAAATAAATGTAAGCAGAATAAGACATGAGTATAAAAATAGAAAATTAACAATGAAAAGTAGAACTGTAATATATTACTGCTTTATTATACACTTAAATATATTATTGGACGATAGTTATTCATTGTATTTCCCCGTTTTTTTTTTGTTATGATTCTTTTCTCTTCTGTATTTTTATTGAGAAATGTATTAATAAAAACTATTTGAACGAAAAGTAGAACTTTGTATGTAGAATGATAGCGTTAACATTGCAATAAATACAGAAGATTGAAAACAGTGCAAGGACATCTTAAGAAGGTTAACAAAGATTAATGAAAGAAGGGAATGAAAAGATATAGAAAGAGAAAAGAAGGCTAAGATGAAAGACAATTAGGAGCCAGTAAGGAAGTATTCTATGGAGCTATAAGCAATTTGAAAAAAATCTATTTTGTTCATTAACGTAAATTTGACATTTTCACTCTTTTAATAGCAACAACCTGAACATATTTTGGTGTTATACATAAGACGGTATAATCTTATACAAGCACATTATCTCAGTCATTGGTACTATTGAGTTGATGTTCAAAATCCATAAATCTAAACCAGTGCATTTCTAATTTAAAAAATTGAGTAATAATTTTAAAGATTTTTATAAGCTCTCCATCATTTTCCTGGATTTTTTTTTTTTTTTTTTTTGGCCATGTTGGTTCAACATTGGGTTCATAAATTCTATTATTTGCAAGAACAGGTTTCCTTCAAGCGCTCCCTACAGTTCTCTTTCAAAATAGCTTTTATAAAGGATAATGTCAAGATTATATCGAGGCTTAGACTCCTAGCCAGAGCGTCAAAGTTACTCACCACTGCAAGTTTGGAGGTTCCATGGCACACTTATCACTGGTGAATTTCTACTTATTAGGGGTACATTTTCACTATTCATTGACTAGTGGTAAATTAAATGTTTGATATATATTTATAATACCATGTTGTGTTACATACTAGAATTTCACTCAGTATTAGAAAGATCGTGCCACTATTTCAAGTCATGAGAGGAAGCAATTTTTCAAGAATTGCAATCTTTGGATTGAGACATACCCAGAAACTAACTAATGAAAATATTTAAAAAATTGGGTAGACTAGATGGGCCAAACGGTTCTTGTCTGCCATCACATTCTATGTTTGTATGGTAATTGTAGTTCAAGAAACCATTTCATCTGTGGCATTTATGTAAAATAGTTCGATTTTAGAAAGGGATATACGGTAAACATTTCTTGTGTACTAAATTAAAGGATGAGAAAAATAATATATGAAATGCCACTAGTTAATTGATACCCATATAAATAATTGTCATATACAACTTAAATTAAACAGGTAAAGGTGGTCAAATCTATATTCGCATCTGTTGAACTGCAGCTCTTATCGCGTTCTGCCAATCATAATGTTTCCAAAGCATCACAGGAGTTGATATTTAGCAACAGTAGAATATATATATATATATATCTAAGTCATTAATTTAGATTACCGTGCAGACAAAACTGACCAATGTTCCTCATTAAGCTTCAATGCATACTATAGGCCATTTATTTTCTGGTATACATAAGACTGCATTTTCTTTAAAGTGAAATTTTTTCATATTTGGTGAATTTTAGCAAAGCGTTTTTTTTCTGGAGTCATCACAATGCACAGCCTATAAATCTTCATCCATTGCATACCGAGTAGCAGTCACATGATCTGCTGCTTACCTATTTGCATTAACACATAAGTATAGCTGTTTAACTGTTTGCACTAGCAAGTATAGCTGTATTTATAAAAGGTTTGCTGTAAGCAATAAAAATAAGTCTAACGAAAAAGCAATCATTTTAAACACATTTCTTACCACAATATCAATAAAACATTCTGTACACTAGCAGTTTAAAAATGAAAAATAGTCAGTAAATTATAGTTTCATTCAAAGTGACATCTATATTGATCTAAAATCTATTTCCAACATCTAATATGGTGCAAAAAAATGTCAAACAGAAAAATGCTTTTTTGGGGTTAGCCATTCTATTTAGCAAAGAACCAGCCAAAAATATTATTAAATAGCTTTTACTTCAAGAGACAAGTTCTACCTCACTTATGTCATTACAAAGGAAATCTATCTCATTGAGAGACACAGCAACCCCAGGTGACCCCCTAATAATTATCCTAATTATTATATTATTCCAAAGTCCAAATAACAAAATAATGAAACAAACGTATATAGGTGGTGAATGTGACACTCGCTTGTAGCATATGTTACCTGCCAATTATTCCCCCAAAGCATCAGTAGTAAGTGATCAACCTGTCAACCATTCCCCCAAATCATCAGTAGTAAGTAATCAACTTGTCAATCATTCCCTCAAAGCATCGGTAGTAAGCTATCAACCTGTTAAGCATTCCCCCAAAGCATCAGTAGTAAATAGTGATGTCGCTAACATAAAATGTTCAGTTTGCGAACGGCGAACGCAAACTTCCGCAAATGTTCGCGAACGGGCGAACCGGGCGAACCGGGCGAACCGCCATAGATTTCAATAGGCAGGTGAAATTTAAAACCCACAGGGACTCTTTCTGGCCACAATAGTATGGAAAAGTTGTTTCAAGGGGACTAACACCTGGACTGTGGCATGCCAGAGGGGGATCCATGGCAAAACTCCCATGGAAAATTACATAGTTGATGCAGAGTCTGGTTTTAATCCATAAAGGGCATAAATCACCTAACATTCCTAAATGTTAAAGATAAAGATAAAGATAGGGGGGACGACAACCTACTGTCCTCCCCCCGGTCCCCACCCCTGAGCAGTGGGTGGGGGCCCTAAATAAAAATAGGAGGGGACCTACTGTCCTCCCCCCTGCCCCCACCCCTGAGCGGTGGGTGGGGGCCCTAGATAAGAATGGTGGGGGGGAACTACCGTCCTCCCCCTGGCCCCCACCCCTGAGCGGTGGGTGGGGGCCCTAAAAAAACAATAAGGGGGGGACCTACGTTCCTCCCCCCCTGGCCCCCACCCCTGAGTTATTATCTTCCATAGAGAATAATGGGAGCTGTTAGCCACTGCTTGGTTGCTAGCTTCCAAGTAATTCCAGCCGGTAACACCATGTCACTTCCTGTGAAATTTAGTCAATGAACAGTGGCTATTTACTTACAGTAGTGAGACACTTTATTGAGTAACATCTGATACAAGGTTGCAACAAGATTGGTAATGAGCTTTCCGTGTCTAACAGAGCTGCAGGGCCTTCCTCTTAGTTTACATTTTCTCTTTCTACAAAGTGGAGCAAATTATGACAGTAGTCTCTAACAGTGGTTGGTCTCTTACTACTTGGGAGAATAATTACAAAATCCTAATGCTCCAAGGCCGTGTCACATGCACCACACATCGTGCCAACATATATAGCTGTGTTTCAATATTTTAATATTTGGACTTTAGAATTAGGATAATTATTACAGCGTCAACTTGGGTGTCTGTATTTCTCAGTGGTATAGGTTTCCTCTGCAATGAAATAAGTAATCTAAAACGTGTTTTTAACCTAAGCAGAACCTCAGGACAAACATTATATTTCCGTCCATTCTAAGTGTTCACTAATATTCTGTTTTAGAGTCCCAAATACTCTACTCAATAGTACTCATTTCAACAATCTCTGAAGGATAAAAAGGGGAGTTGACATAAATATCAACTGCAATGTTTAAGAAGTACCACATTGGTTCTTTATCCAATTAAACTATAGCATTATTTATATATTGACTTAAGCAACAAATTAGCGACTGTAATTTCTGTTTAGCACATAACTCTATTGTATTTTTAAGCGTGAGGTTTCACATCTATCGATTTCCCATACAGCCCATGCTTCTTACAGAAACAGTAAATTCTTGCTTCTTGTTGAAGTAAACATAAATATTTAATTGGTAAAAGCACATAACATGTTAGAAAAGCTTTAAACCAAAAGCCAAAATAATACCCAAGAGACCAAACAGCAGTAGCTTATATTATGCTGTCGCAATAATCAGTATTTCATTTTAGTATTCATAACTCAATGTAACAATTCTAAAATTTCTAACACTCAGATTATAAAAAGTACTTACATCTTTTAGTAGCATAAAGTATAATAGCAACAAAACTTTTAAATAATCAAAGCTTTCATGATGGAATCACTATAAAGAGTTGCTATAGGAGCCCTTTGTCGCCAATTCTGTATGTCATAACAGTAGAAATCTTTGCTTCAAAAATCAGACAAAATATATTAATCAAGGGTCTACCAATCTCAAAAGGGGATTTAAAGATCTCTTTATACGCGGACGACACTCTTTTATATGTCGCCGACCCAGAAAAATCCCTTCCACATGTTATAACAGAAATAGAACAATACAGTATAGTATCTAATTATATATTGAACCTCTCTAAATCTACCGCAATGTATAGGAACTTGTCATCAGATAAGATAATCAAACTACAAAATAAATATAATTTTGCCCAACCAGAAGAATTTATCTACTTGGGGATAAGAATAAATAAAAAATTAGAAAGAATTATGGAATCTAATTTCATCCATCTTTTGAAAAACACTAATAAAGATATAAAGGAATGGCGCCAGGTGGAGATATCATGGTGGGGCAGAGTTAATACTCTGAGGTATTATGTGCTCCCTAAGTGGATCTATCTATTTAGGATGCTACCATTATCTATCCCTATATCTTGGATAAAAATTATTAAATCTTATTTTGCTAATTTTGTGTGGAGGGGAAAAAAAACTAGAATCAAATTAAAAACTATGAGTTGTATCACAGACAAAGGGGGACTAGGTTTCCCAGATATGGAAAGATTCTATGAAGCCGGAATAATTTACCACATCGCAATGTTACAAAGGGAGATATACCTAAAGGAGGCTTGGGGGAGGATAGAAATAGATTTATGTCAAACCAAAAACTTATCTAACATCATATGGAATAACAAAGCATACGACTATTCACTTTCATTTGTGCTGAATCAAATTATCCCTACATGGGAAAAAATAAAGAAGAAAGCAGATATTAATAATAAGATTTTGGGGTTTCAAAATATAGAGAGCCTTGAAATAGATATAAGTAATATCTCTTTAAAGGTATGGAGAGAAGTAGATATTGGGAAGGTTGAAGACTTAATGCTGAATGGTGAGTTAAAGACTTTCGAGCTATTGACAAGGACATTTCTCCTCCCAGATAGAGAGGCTTTCTCTTATTTGAGAGTTAGGAATTATTTGAAGCATAATTTTTTTTTAAACAGCGGAGAATCATATAATGTTTTAAAAGTGATATTCTCTAAAAAAGATTCTAAAAACCTTTTTGCTAAATGTACAAAATTATGCGATACAATACAAATAGAGAATCGCCCAACGGCAATAAAAAGCTGGGAAAAAACTCTGAAATGCGCTATAGAATTAGAGGAATGGTACGATGCTATATCAAAAACAAACAAATATGTACACTGTCTCTCTCTGTTGGAAACTCACTTTAAAGTGATTAATAATTGGTATCTGGTCCCTTCAAAAATATCGAAAATGTTTAATAATAATGATGATTTTTGCTGGAGATGCGGAAAAGAGAAAGGAGATTATCTCCACATTTGGTGGAGTTGTAAAAAAGTAACTCCTATATGGTTTATGACTAACTCACTATTACTCAGTTTAAATGGAGTAGGAATAAAAGTTACCCCAGATATGATGTTACTACATATAAGGTGGCCCGCTCTTAGCAGAATGAACCAAATTTTGACAACACATTGCCTAATAGCAGCAAAGATCATTATTGCTAGGAACTGGAAAAAGACACAAATATTTACAAAGATACAGCTTATTCAGCAATTAAAATACCAGATCCAAATGGAAATAGGGATGAATAAAATTAAAAACCAATATAAAGAACTTGATAAGTGGGAAGACTGGCTCAAAAATTTGGAGAAACTAGAGATTGAATTGACTCGGCAGTAAGTTAGAAAAAAGAAAGGAAAGAGGATAAATAAATAAAAAGAAGGGCATAAGAAAGAAGAAAAAGCCAAGAAGAGGAAAGGAGAGAAAGAAAAGGGAAAAGAAAAGGGGAGAGAAAGGTAGCAGTACTGTATGGTGTGAATGGGAGTATGAATGAGGTTAGGAAGCTGTTTTTTCTTTTGTTTTTGGCAGTTTTTCCCTCTTCGTTCTTTCACTTTTCTTCTGGCTCTTCCCGTCTCCCCTCCCTTCTCTATGTTAGAAGTCCCTCTAATAAACAACGACAGGCAATAGGAAGGGAAGTAGAGAGGGGGCAGGGAGAGGGAGGTTGAGAGAGGGGGGGAAAAAAAAAAAGGGAAAAAAAAAAAAAGCTCAACCTGGGTCATATAGTTAATTGTTCGTTTTTTTTAGGTAGAGTTGAGCCAACAAACGTTCATGATGACTAAGATACCTGGCCATATATGAAGATATATCTGAACTATAAAGAGGCGGGTATAGTCTGAAACAAAAGAAAAAAAAAAAGAAAAAAAAGAAGAAAAAATAAATAAATAAAAAGAGTTGCTATAGGAATTGTGCATTGTGTTTATAGAAAAGCAAGAACTCTAATCTTTATATCTATCTATCTATCTAAAATTGAAAATTGAAGAATATGTCACTCTTCCCCCAAACAAATATATTGGTATACCTTAATAACCAGGGTGCACGTAATATACCAAGACATGATGAGAGCACTCTTCTGGATTTGGTGAAAAATCAAATAAATATATTCAAATTCTCATTTATAAATCAATGTTTCAACCACACAATGGTCTTTATCAAGATCTTGACAACAACCATTGTGTGGTCGAAAAGTTGATTTATACATGATAATTTGAATATATTAGATTTTTTACCAAATCCAAACGTGTGCTCTCATAATTTATTAGTATATATATACCAAGAAATGTATTATATATTTTTATTTTATTTTTGTTTTATACTGTTTATACTGTATATATGTATATATATATACCAAGAAATGTATTATATATTTTTATTTTATTTTTGTTTTATACTGTTTATACTGTTTATACTGTATATATATATATATATATATATATATATATATATATATATATATATATATATATATATATATATATACTGATTTAGGCCAATGGTTAAAACAGTATAAAACTAAAATAAAAGATACACTCTTGGGCAGTCATGAACCTTTACAGGACATTGAATAGACTGAGGATTGCTCTTATATGTATGCATGCACCTGTGTCTAACTGACACTAGAGGGAGGCAGAATAGTTATTGCAGGAAAGGAAAAATGATGCACTAGGGGTTGGCATCATGGCCAAAGACAGTATCAACATGGTAATAGGGAGAATACTGTGTCAAGCACACAGCAAGTATAGGATTTGGCTAACCAACAATTGACCTCTCTAATCCAACAACAGAGGACTGCATAGAATGAATATAGCAATGGCGTGTGAGATACATAGTAAAATGCTTAGTGACATAGTTCAGATGGTTATTAACTCTCCTAATAGTTTAATAATCAAGGCTAATTGTGGCCTTGATTTTATATTTTTGGATAAGCTTTTCAAATTATTTATTATTTTTGGATAAACTTTACAAAATGTAAATATCAAAATATATCATATAAAATGCATCATATACAAATATATCAATATATCATAAATATCAAAATATTACAACACTAAAACATTTTTCATAATACTAATTCATTTTAAAAATATTAATTGTTTAAAAACTTTAGCCAAAAATATTAAAAAGATGCCTTAGTGTCTTATCTTCCTAAAGACAATAAAATGTAAGAGTATTATTAACATATGAACTAGCGTTTTTCTCAAGATCCTTTCTCAAGAGACAGACATTCTCCCCGAAACGCGCATCGAGCTCTATGCCGATGCACTATTATGTTTTTTAACTTTATCCTGGGGTAGACTTTCTTTTGCCATGCCTCTTTAGTGTCTTCACGCTAAGTTCAAGTCAGTAGTTCTGGACTTATTAGGTAGGCTGCTTTGAAGCAGCAGGGGTAGCTGGATAGTGGATATAGGCTGCCTTGAAGCTGCAGGGGTAGCTGGTTAGTGTCTATAACCATTAATTTGCACTCTGCAGGCAGCTGGTTAGTTTACTATGTGGGGGGCTGAGAGCTTAGTATCACAGTGCACAAGTTAGAAACTGTTTCAACACTGCCATACTGTTTGCCCGTTTATACAAGTATATTTTTCCTTTGGTTTCAAAGTTTCTCTTATACTTGTTACAATGTATCCTATTAGATATCGCTACTATACTTACCACTAGGATTATTCATATCAGCTATCATTCTCTGCTAACAAGGTCTTTTTACCATTTTACTGCATGCAGCCAAGATTAGTCATTTGTATAGACCACAGGACTTGTCACTTGGACATTGCATGTCCAGTGTCTAATTATTATAAGGCACTTTGTCACCTATACCTGAGACAGAGCATGGGATGAGTGCTCCTTCTATATTTTGAGCCTGGCTTTTAATATATATATGAGAGATCTGTCTACATATTCTGGTTTAATCTAATAGTATATACTACAGATACTGATCTCCATATATACACATGTATATGATTATTCCTACCACAGGATTTTAAAAGTGTATTGCTGTGTTTTTTTGTCTTATACACGGTGGGTTGAGTTTACACCTTTTTTACGTGGATGTGTTTATGTTATGTGTATTTGGTTTTCAATAAAGTCTATTACCATTTATGATATTTTAACAATAGAGGTAATTCCAGTGAGGTAGGTCCCATCTAATTCTTATTTGGAGACCGAACCTCACTTTTACAAATTTTCAAGTGTTGATGTTAATTGGGTTCATGCCCCCTATTACCTCGGTAACCTTCTCTATGGCAACACTGTAGGTTTTTCCTACATCTGAGGCCGTATCTTCTCTGTATTACTAACATATGTTACAGTAACATTAGTTAGTCATTTATCAACTCACTTAAATCTAATTTCGAGTGTAATTTCTGTAGGAAGATTTTTTTTTTATTTTACTTAACTTTTTCTCTCACAGTGATAGTTTCCATGGCTGGCCCTGTCTCCTTGGCTGAAAACGTCAAAATAAATTATCTCAGCCAATCCAATTCTTTCTCATAGCAAAGACCGTGTTGTGCCAATCATATGGTCTCTCCATCTGGTTGAAATAGCATGTTTACACTTCTATTTCATCGGAAGCACCTATGGTGGCTGTCCCTCAGAGGCATTTAAACCCTGTAATGAAAAAATTGCCTATCTGTAGAATGTTTTCAGCTAAATCGGGAGGGAGATGGCACCCTGACCACTTCACTGAGATGAATTGATCTTGGTGCATGTAATGTCCCTGTAATGTATATATGCTTTTAATTTCTTTTTAGATGCATAAAATGTACTGCACCAATTAATGTAATATATTAACATATTTGTTCTATTATATCATCGCTATATGACTTTGCTGGGTTAACATTACAGAATCTGTAAAGGTCAAAAATCAATTATATGTTAAGTAACGATTAGTTCTTGTTTGAAGCTCATATCTGTAAAATAGAAAGATCACGGCAGCTTAAATTGTTTTGATAAATCAAACTATAATTCAAATGTAAAGTTGTTTGTAGGATACTGATGTAGTCTGTATCTTACAAACAGAGATAAAACCAGTGAATCAAATTAGTTCTTGTCCCAGTGTACTTTTTTCCTTTCATCTTTTCTTTGACTGTAATCTTCTATTCAATCTTATTTTATCAATTAACTAAAAAATGTGGCACTTAGCATACTGGGATATAAAAGATAATTTCCCTGGCATAACGGGCATTTCATTTACCAAGATAAGAAAGAATTCTTGTACTTTCTTTAGAGCATATATGTGTGTGTATATATTATTATTATTGCCAACAAATTCCGTAGTGCTTTACAATATTTTATATATATATATATATATATATATATATATATATATATATATATATATATATATATATATATATTAAAGAGAGAAAGATGGTAAATAGTGGCTATTTATTTAAATATGAATGTATCACTATTTTATTTTAGGCAGGATTAGGGTAATCATAAAAAATATACAATGTATGCAGAACATTGTGAGAAAGCACACACAAGTAATCATGTATATATTCTCCCTCTTTAAACTAGACAAAGAATGAAAACAGCAATAAACTTAAATAAAAGTGATATACAATACATGGTAATGTGTAAAAAACTTTTTTAAATCCCTAAAAAAGAAAAGAGAAAAACCAAACATAGCATATACTGTAATATTAGTCAATTAAAATGGATACGTTTAAAGGTGTGCAATCACACTTTTCCGAGCTAATTCATTTTGGCTCTGAATGCAAGAACAATTGGTAGCTCAAAGGTTCCGCCACACTTATCTGTACTAGGGAATCCACTTGGGGATATCCTCAGATAAATAGAAACAATGCCAATCGTGTAGATAGTAACACAACAGCAGACAAACTAATATAGGAATAACATTCACGTGGATGGAGACTAATGATCCGGCTCATGATGTGTTGGCTCTTTATTACTAGGGGCAATACTCTCTTTTATGTATTGATATTACCCAATTCATTATGTATATTATCATGTTTTGGATTACATTTATTTTTAAATATACTTCATGTTTTCACATATTGCATTATACCTTTACGATGAAAAGATGACAATTATACTGGGATGTTCTTTCTCAATTTATACATCGGAGGTACCTTCTGTGAACTTTACGTTCTGGTATTCTAGGTAACCAGCGCGCATATAGGTTCAAGTTCTAGATCTTTGTAAAAGGGGCACATATGACTTAGGTTACAGCTGACCTCATTCAAATGTACCAGTTTAGTGATTAAGTGTTGTCAAAGTTCAAGTGTACAGGCTCCATGAACTATCACTGTGTCTACAGACAATGGCGAAATGTATGCACAAGTAACAAAAATGACAAATGCCTAATATTTCAGTGAAAATTTGAACAATAACATTTCAAACCCTAGAACATTTTGGAAAATCATAAATAACTTACAACCCCCACCAATCCACACCCAGCCCTCCACTGTCAAAGTGGACAACCAAACCCTACAACACCACCTAGATGTAGCAAATGCCTTTAATAATTATTTTGTTGGATGTTCCACCAACCTGATTGCTTAGCTAATACATGACACACATTCTGAAACTACAAATATTGATCAGATCCCACTAAATTTGCAAAAATCCAACATAGAGAAGTTACATTTTAGACCTGTACCTTTAGTATCATTAATAAACGCCATAATAATCTAAAAATGAAAAAACAGTCTGGACCTTATCAAATCCCAGGAATGCCTTTGAAGCTTAGTGCACAAGCATTTGGTAAATCTGTTGCAACCCTAATCAATGAATCCTTGGTGAATCCTTGGTGTCTGGACACATACCCAAACTTTGGACACATACCACAGCTCTGGACACATACCCAAAAGATTGCTAGAGTTGTATCTATCTATAAAAGTGGTGAAATTACTGGTTTCTATTGCCCAATATAATTTCTCAAGGTATTGTCAAAAATCTTGGGACAATGTGTTCACACACAACTATGTATTACTAACAATAAAACTAGCTAACCACTGATGAATCAGGCTTCCGCCCAAATCACTGAACTAAAACTGCCCTCTTAATAGTTTGAAATAACATCCAAACTGGAATGGAACAAGGAGACTTAACTGGTGCTATTTTTCTTGATTATGTCAAGACCTTTGACACACTAGATCACAACATTCTACTGCAAAAACTAAAAAGCTCAATTCTAAATTGGTTTCAAAAATATGTATTGATTCAATAGCCATATCTGTCAATTTCTGACAGCGACTCCCTCCGTCTCCTAGTCACGTGTGGTGTTCCCCATGGCTCCATACTCGGCCCTCTACTATTCACATTATTCATAAATGATCTGCCTAATGTCTGCAAAGCCTAAAATAGGTAGGCCGGCTATTCCATAGGAAGGAAGTCACCTGTGAGGAGTCCTGCAAGTGTGAGTTGGCCGTACGAGTGCGAGCAACGGACAGGAGTAGGTCACGGGCAGAGTAGAGAGACCAAGAAGGGGCATACCTATGGATCTGGGAAGAGATATAAGAGGGGCTTAGAATTGTTAACTGCCTCCACAGAAAGAGTTGGTTATCCAAAACTAGGTGCCCTGTACAAAAACAAATCCTGCCTAAGCCCTACAGTAAAGGAAAAGAATGTACAGCTAATGCTAATGCCAGTCATTGATTATGGGGATGCAGTGTATGATGTAGCGTATCTACCTGCGCTGCAAACCCACCTTAATAAAATTACTACATTGTATCATCCTGCTTCTTTTGCTACAGTGAACATGAACCATTGTTCATTATTGTGACATGTTAAAAGAGCTAAATTGGCTATCAATTCAGTCCAGATGCACACTTCATCTTTCCAGCCTTGTGTTTAAGAGCTTTTCTGGGGAGATCCCACCATACCTGAGCAGAATGCTCTCCTCGCTGTTCCCACCTCCTATAACTTTCAATCCAGTACCAGCATTTAATTTAGTCTTCCACAATACAAAAGTAAAGTGGCTTGATCCTCATTTTTCTACAGAGCACCGCAATTATGGAATAAGCTCCCACACACTTTCAAATCTTCACCCAGCCTAGAATCCTTTAAGAGATCCCTCTCTACATATCTCAAAACAGAATGCACCTGTCATGGTTGTTTATATTTCTTACCTGGTCTATGTTAAATTTTGTATATGTGTTGTGTATTAGTATTGTTTTTGTATTTTTACTATTTTATTGTACCATATTGAAATGATACAATGTTTGTGGACCCAGGACATACTTAAAAATGAGTGAAATCTCAATGTATCTTTCCCAGTAAAATATTTTATAAATATATAAATAAATACCGGAATAATGTTGGCCAACATAAGCACACCTCCTAAAGATAAGATGTGGTGCCCGCCCGACTTATATAATAGTGTGCTGCAGTCAGCACATGCCCTTCAGCAGAGGGGGTTTAAACCAGAAGCATGGAGACAAATGCCAATTGAAAAAGCGAAAAAAGCAAAAACGCGAAATGCGTCACATAGGCATTCTGAGGGCTCCTAATAATTGTTTTAATGGGTTTTTTTATTTCTTTTTATTTATATCTGTAAATCTGCATGCCATTTTTTTTAGTAAATTAGAATAAAGAGTACTTTTAAATAGCCCTCTACCTACTGCTCCAGTCTTCAGCATAAAAGGAAGTGTGACCGTAGTAACACAGAGTTAACATGTATTAATAAAACGTGAGTATTATTCCTACATTAGTTTAAGTCTGATGTTGTGTTACTATCTACACTATTTTCATATTTTCCATTTATTTGAGAATCTCCCCAAGTGCAGTTCCTACTACAGAGAGATGTGGTGGAACCTTTGAGACACCAACTGTTGCGGAATCCATGGTTAGGGTTCAGAATGTAGTTAGAGTCAAGATTAGGTATAGGTTTATGGCTAGTATCAAGTTCAGAATAGGTTTATGGTTCCATCAGAACATGCATGTCCCCATCTGAACAAGGTTAATAGTAGCTACAAGCTCTAACCCTTGATCTGAGCCTAAACTGTGACCCCTAAATCTAACACTAGATCTAACACTAGCCATAACCCTAATCCTGACATAACTCCTACAATAACTGCATAAACCATATATGCAAAGATAAATAATTGTCTGTAGAAAGGAATATAATATTATGTCTGGCTTCAGGAGATATCCATAAAGACAAACAGTCTTTGTGTGGATAATAAGTTCACACACTAATATAGATACAATCTTTACACTATATTGCACAATCTCCAGCTAAGTTTAGACGAAATGATCTTGACAAAGTATGTTGTTTTTAGGGGTTAGGTCTAAAATTAGAGTTAAGGTGAAATGATATAGCTATGGATAAGTTCCCCTTAATGCTTTATCAATGGTTATATTTACAGATCTGCATTTTATTTATTCTAGGAACATTGTAAAAATGTTATGCAAATTAAACATTTTATTTTGGTATAAATAAAAAACAAAATTATTCTTTCAGTATATAGGGTAGGGAAGAAAGATTTTAAGCATACTGACCACTCATTAGCTGAGTACCCTACGCAAAAGTATTTCATGTTTTTCCTAAAAATGTATACAGATTATAATCTGGATATTCTTTCTACTGTTAGCCATATAGCCTTAAATCCTAGAAAGGCATTGCATTGCATTACACAATCCAAGGTCAAAATGAATTAGACTAAACATATACTAATTTGGAAGTATAATACATAATTAAACCATTTCTGGCTGTGTTTGTCCATTAGGAAGAAGGGAAGAATGTCCTAATGTGTTACAAATCAAAACGGAAGAAAACCCACAGAGAATGTTTTACAACCTGCTAAAATTGTGAAAAAGCAATTTCGTCACTGAGACAAAAGTTTTAAATGTTCAACCAAATGCATACCACAATTCAGCTTTTTGGTTACCCCAAAAGATATAGGTATGAATGCTTAGTGTCTTGTAAGTAAACCTTACTTAAAGTGCTAGTTTACAAATATCAATCACAATTTAAATTTACATTTATTTGCATCCTGTACCATACAAGCTGTTTGGCAGCCTGTGGTGTGTTTAGTACTGTGTCTTTGCACCTGCTTCTTCCTACCCAGGATTTTTTTTTGCATTTCACTTGAACCTGCCCTACCTGTATTACAATTTTTAACCATGATTTTTTACTTTGTTGTTACCTACATATATTTTGGAATTGTCTGACTCTATGTAGTGGCACCCAGGGTTGCTTAATATTTTTTTGGGCACAACAACCAGGAAGCTTAAAATGAGAACTTTAGGGTCAAGGGATACACACATGTAACTGTATAGTGTTAAAAACATGTTTTAGCCCCCCTCCCCCCCCCCCCCCCCCCCACCGCACTTCCCTTGCCTCTTAAAATTAAAGAAAACATACCTTTATTCCAGTGCTGCACTGGCCTGCTGGCATTGGCTCCTCACACACTCCGCCCCCTTGGCTGAGATCATGAAAACTGACGATCTGATCTCGTCCAATCCAATGCTTTCCAGTAGGAAAGCATTTAGAGGCACATGTGGCAAAACAGCACTCTAACCAATTAGTATCTCCTCATAGAGATGCATTTTCTCAGTGTAGAGAATGGAGACGCTGAGCAAACATGCAGTACTGAGCTTGGAAGCATCTCTAGTGGCCGTCTGAGTGACTGTCCCCGCAGGTGTCCCTAGGCAGGAATATAGAAAATGCAATTTCTCTGAAAATAAAGTGTTTACAGCAAAAAGCCAATAATTAGGTCAAGGTTAAATATATATATTTAGACATTTCCTTTTCAGTTCTCCACAGTTCCCTCCTAATCAGTAGTTAGTCTTATCTTTCATTTTCCAGTGGTTGTACATCTATGTACATGGTCCTATTCCGAGTAAAATGGGGGTAAGAGAAGGACAAGTGCCCTGCAAACAAATGTGGATAGGGAAATCACTTAAAATAACATAAAGTGCAAAAAATAAGCAGCCGCTTAGTAGATGACTCCCTAATTCCCACGGTATTAGGGAGGTATCTACCAAAAGGCTGATAGACCTAAATTGGTCTTTCAGCTACATTTACTAATACTAAGTAAAGATTACTTAGTATTAGTAAATTCAGCCCCTACTCGCTATACTGCGAGTAGGGGAGTGTCACTGTAAAAAAAAAAATCTATTGCTCCCACCCCTGTGCGACGGGTGGGGGCCCTAAATAAGAATGTGGAGGGGGGGACCTGCTGTCCTCACCCCTGGCCCCCACCCTTGAGTGGCAGGTAGGGGCCATAAATAACAATAAGGGGTGGGACATACTGTCCTCCCCCCGGGCCCCACTTCTAAACGGCGGGTGGGGGCCATAAATAAGAATTTGGTGGTATACCTACTGTCCTACCCCCCGGGCCCCCACCACTGCGTGGCAGGTGGGGGCCCTAAATAACAATAAGTGGGGAACCTACTGTCCTCCCCCCTTGGCCCCCACCCCTGAGCAGCGGGTGGGTGCCCTAAATAACAATAAGTCGGGGGACCTACTGTCGTCTCCCCCAGCCCCCACCACGGCGCGGCGGGTGGCAGCCCTAAATAACAATAAGTGGGGACCTACTGTCCTCTCCCCGGCCCCCACCCCTGAGCGGCGGGAGGGGGCCCTAAATAAATATTTACACCCCCCAGGTGACTAGGGGTCCCCAAATCCCTAGTCACCCCCTTCCCCCAAAAAAATTACCCCTACCTACCCCCCTCACTGCTCACTGTTTAAAGGGACACTATAGTCTCCTAAATTACTTTAGCTAAATAAAGCAGTTTTAGTGTATAGATCATTCCCCTGCAATTTCACTGCCATTTAGGAGTTAAATCACTTTGTTTCTGTTTATGCAGCCCTAGCCACACCTCCCCTGGCTATGATTGACAGAGCCTGCATGAAAAAAAACTGGTTTCACTTTCAAACAGATGTAATTTACCTTAAATAATTGTATCTCAATCTCTAAATTTAACTTCAATCACATACAGGAGGCTCTTGCAGGGTCTAGCAAGCTATTAATTATTTTAAGCTTAATTAAACAGAACTTGCAATAAAGAAAGCCTAAATAGGGCTCTGTTTACAGGAAGTGTTTATGGAAGGCTGTGCAAGTCACCTGCAGGGAGGTGTGACTAGGGTTAATACACAAAGGGATTTAACTCCTAAATGGCAGATGATTGAGCAGTGAGGCTGCAGGGGCATGTTCTATACACCCAAACTGCTTCATTAAGCTAAAGTTCTTCAGGTAACTATAGTGTCCCTTTAATAGACATGCCCCTACTCGCTGTATAGTGAGTAGGGCCATAATTTAATAATACTAAGTAACCAGCTTATATAAAGGCTGGGTCACATGCTGCACTGGCCAATCACAGCCATGTCATTAGTAGGCATGGCTGTGATGGCTTCTAAGGGCACAGGAGTCAAACACTTGCTGATTGGCTGCCCTGCAGTCTTTCAAAACGCGTCATTAAATCGCCGAACACCGAACTCCAACCTGAACATACAGTGAGATGTCCGTGTTCGGATCCGGGGTCCAAAAAACGTAATGTTCGGTATGAACCCGAACTTTACAGTCCAGGTTCACTTAACTCTACCCATATCTTTATTTTGGGTGCCTTGGTTGGAACTTCAAATCACAACACAAATTAAACCGATTAGTCCTGGATTTTGGAGAAATCACCTATCACTGAAAAATTCAGATAAATCACAGTTCATTTGAAACTGAATGCACAAATCTATATTAGCCAGTAACTTTTTTTTTATAAAAGCACATTTCTTAGTGATGGAAAAGTAGATTGAAAAGCTGTTTCTATATTTGCTAATCACTAAAAATATATCTCCTATAAAATAAATGTCATGTTATTGACAAGGTTTCATTAAAAGTCTTTAAAAAAGCATACGTTTAACTTCATGTCACAATTATGTTTTAGGCTATTATTTATGTCTACATTTATGTCTACATTAAATGCATAAAGATAATTGTGTGGATATATTAATTAATGATTAATGAGAAATTTGATTTGTATATTATATATACATGTTTCTCATTAATCATTTTAATTCAATATTAGGTATTTATTTAATAATATATAGAATAATCATGAAATGAAGGTCTTGATTTAATCATTTTGGATGAGCTTTTCAAATGGCGTTTTCAAACTATTACATTATCAAAAACCATATCACATATCAAAAATATATAAATAAGAATAGATCAACATATAAGATTTTTGTAAAATATTAAACCATTTGAAAAGCTTGTCCATAAATATTAAATTGAGGACTCGATTTTGAGAATCAGAGTATGTAGCGTTGGTCGGAAAGACATAGGTTGACGTAATTAAAAGAAAGGTACAATACAGGGAGGATGTGAGATCTCGTAAGTTGCTCTCAGATAGACTGGCAATCAGTTATTTAAGGTTAAAACCTTTATAAAAATGCTTGTTTTTCACAATTTAACAATATTTGATTGACTGGATGTATATGAAAATGGAGTTTATGGAAGCATTAGGGAGGTAGAAGTGAATGAGCATATGGAGAAGGAGTTGAAGAGGGGATTAAGAAGGTGGTCTAAAAACAATTAATATGATTATTTTCAGCATGCTAGTAGCATTCTAGACTATATCCCAGATGAATACTCACTTAGGACTGACACATGCATTGATCAAGGCATCACATCAGGTGTCATTTTCAATGCGGACCAAGTCACACCTTGGCCACCTCTTTGGCCACCATCCTGAGCCCAGACCATTTCTGGTGGTGCAGCAGTTTGCATCACTCCAATGATGCTGCAACCTTATGTTGTGAACAAACATAAGGAGGAATCTGCACTCTTATTTCG
Organism: Pelobates fuscus; assembly: GCF_036172605.1. Lineage (NCBI taxonomy): Eukaryota > Metazoa > Chordata > Amphibia > Anura > Pelobatidae > Pelobates > Pelobates fuscus. The sequence continues at coordinate 25,795,832 of NC_086328.1, forward strand.
TATTGGTCCTGGTGCATCCAGTATTGTAGCTGGCTAACCCCACTCCAATGGTAAAATAAAAATTAAAGTCCAGGCACTCAGAATCACTTGAAAAAGATCAATAGCCAATACTGTCAATACTGGAATATTTAAGACCATGACTTAGTTTGTTTCTTCCCCTGTTGTGGTTTGAGTTACCCGAGAGTGTGTACTTTTTATGACTGATGTGATTCTGGTTTTGACTTAGCTTTGTTTATCATTTATCCTGATCTCTATACACTCTGACTTTGGTTTGGTCCTTGACCTTCTGTTTTTCTGAAATCAAAGTCTGACTCTGACTCTGACTAGTGTCTGTCTACTAAAGTAAGCCCAGCCACTCTACGGACCAGTAATACTATTTTTGTACTGTTTGCCCTCGTTTTGCTTGCTGGACATTGTGTGGATAAGACTTAGTCATGTAGCACCACAGTTGGAACGTTTTTTTGTAACTGAATTGTCCATCAACATAGCAGTGTGAGATTTCCTCCTACCTAAATTTCTTTGTAACTGCATTGTATCATGATGACTAGTGTTGAAGCATGTGGCAGTTCTAGAATAAAACTGACAGATAAGCGTTCTTTGTGCATCAATCCTTAAAAAGATGCTTTCCAAGATTCCATTAACCTTTAAAACATTCTTGATTACTTATCTAAAACCCTGGATTAGACGCTATATGATAGAATTCTACTTCTATATTTAACTCGAATGCTTTCATTATAACATGACATAGTGCCTTTGATATCTGGGTTTATATTTGCATTTTCCTGCCCTCGTTATTATTTTTGGAACTTGTTTAAATAGTTATCATTAAAGATATAAACATACTAAAGTACAATTAATTATTAATAAAGAAATTCTCACCAATCACAGCAAAGCAAATAACTTTTTCTATTAATACATTTGTAAGTTTCCATTCTAGATAAAAACTTGTCCCATCTAACTCTTTCCTATGTGGTCTCTTTCTGACAGTCATTAACAAGCTACAGTTGCAGTGGAAGGTGTTTTAAGAGACACAACATCAGACAGATATTTTATCCTTGAAAAGTCAGCTCATTTGAGAGATATTTTTCCCTTCGGTTGCTTCTATTAGGCTGTGTAGAAACACAGTCATTCTGAAGCTTCATGAGTAATCTTGGCAGTGTCACAAATGTTATTTTTCTTGTTTAACTTACACAGCAAGTCATTTTCCTGCAATATATAGAACATTGTATTTTAATAGTAATGAACATACTGGGATAGCTTGCCAGTTATACTTGAGACAATCAGATTGTTACATATATATCTCCGAAGATTGCAGTGTGAGGCATAATGGAAATTGAAAAGAAGGGTAATCTGCTCATTAGTCAACTTCTCAACTTCTTATTGAGTATATGTGATCACTATTACAATATAAATGCAGCAACAAAGAATTGAAGGCCATCAAGCAGACTCATAATAAAGACAGCCATTTTGAACACAATTCAATAGTTTATGGTTTAGCTTCACAATACTTGGTTTTTGAAGTCAACGTTAGTGTTCAGTTTCACATCACTGAGTTGGGCTTTGCAAAATAAGCCATCATGGCATCGCTATATACTGCTCTTTATAGATGGCACCATCAACGTAAAACCTGATGATGGGCCCTATGGATTAGATAAGTATCCTCATTATGAAACTATGTGATGTCTCCTGAATATTGCCTTAATACAATAAAGTTATTATCAAAAACAGTGCTTTGTTATTCACTAACCAAAAACAGGGTTATTCACTAACCAAAACAAACATTTCATAGATATTGGGGTAATTACGAAAGATAAAATATTCAGGTAGCTTACTAGATTAATGGAGTTAATTCTGAGTGAAGCAGCTGCTGACTACTTGTTCCATCTCCAATCACATGTGATTTACGATGAGACATGAAAATAATTACATATGGGTACCAAAGAATTGCTCTATGCCCAAGGGTAGGACATGATCATGGATGTCACCATATCTTCATTTCTAAGTGGTGGGTAAATGGATAACACGAGATGACCATGCAGTAAAAAAAAATACTGTTTCCTCCTTAAAACGTTTAACAAGCCACCTCAACCTAATAATAAAACGCAACCACCCATACAAAAGCTAGATCCAGTCAGTTAAAGGCTGAAAATGAAACAAACATTCAGAGCTCTAGCGTGTGCTTTGAGCTTTACAGTAGCTTGCTCTGAGAACAATGTGATTAGCTAGAAGTACTTTAGATAAGGTCATTTGGTGTGGTTCCTTGACTTAAACCCTGAAGTACCTAATTGCATTCACGGGAAAAATTGGGGGAATTTTCAACACATTTTGCATGAGTGGGTCTATTTAAAATTTAGTAAATACCCATGAAACTTATTAGCAGTAAAGACCATGTGTTCATAAAAAAAGGCATTGTTGAGTTATTCAAAGCATTTTGGCTTTATATTTTCATTAGTTGAAAAGGCAGTGGTTATTGGGTTAACATGCATGTAGGTTACTAAGCAGAACTGGGCCAGTTAACAGGGGATTATTTTATTGGTATATAGATCAGCAATCCCCTGTTTAATATGTCAACTAACCTGCAGACCTATTTAATTATCTACTGGCTCTCATAGGCCTACTGAGCATGGTTCTCCAAAGTGGATTTTACAGTGGTTTCTTTCATAAGATGCACCACTGCCGAGACCTTTGGAACATTTATTCACTAATTGTTACATCTCAGTGCTGAAGACGACTGAGAAAGTGTACATGTTACTGTCTGATAAGACAATGTCAAAATGGATCCTTATTATAAGGTTCTAAAACATACACCAACAATAATAGTATTAGTAAGTAATTCAATATAATCTGAACGTTCAGGAAGACATATGTCTATACTTACGTAGTTGTTTTGTCACCATATGTGTCTAAGGCCCCTATATTATCACCTATTCTCTTATTTCAGTAATATTAACACAGATACCAATAGTTACAGCTATGTCAGTTTACTCCAGTGTTAGCAATTAATATACTGGTTCAATGTGCTTCCAGGTCAAGTGTTTTCAACATTCTCAAACTAACATCACCTCCCCTAATTAGCATAATTAAGAATGCATTACTGCAAGAGGTTAGGCTCTATAAATGGTAACATTTCAAAACCCAGTCAATGATGCTATATGCTATGGGATCAAAGGAACTCTCTGGGCATCAGCATATATTATTTATAATTTAGGATTTAGCCACATATTTATACTGCATTATATTATTCCACATTCAAATCTCTTTAGTTTTACTAACAAAAATTAAATGTTTTGCCATTTTATTCAATTAAATCAATCCCCTTATCACAAAATACCCTCCTGATTGGAAGGTACAAAGTGTAGCTCAGTGAATGAGAGATAATTGTGAGTTGAGCTAATGACTTGGCTACTCACTCTAGCGCTATACTATTAAAAATATTTAAAATAAATGTAATTTATTCACTCATTAAATATAGAAACATAGAAACATAGAATGTGACGGCAGATAAGAACCATTCGGCCCATCTAGTCTGCCCAATTTTTCAAAGTACTTTTAATTAGTCCCTGGCCTTATCTTAAGTCTAGGATAGCCTTATGCCTATTCCACGCATGCTTAAACTCCCTCACTGTTTTAACCTTTACCACTTCAGCTGGAAGGATATTCCATGCATCCACTACCCTCTCAGTAAAGTAATACTTCCTGATATTATTTTTAAACCTTTGCCCCTCTAATTTAAGACTATGTCCTCTTGTTGTGGTAGTTCTCCTTCTTTTAAATATGGTCTCCTCCTTTACTGTATTGATTCCCTTTATGTATTTAAATGTTTCGATCATATCCCCCCTGTCTCGTCTTTCCTCCAAGCTATACGTGTTAAGATCCTTTAACCTTTCCTTGTAAGTTTTATCCTGCAATCCATGTTTAGTAGCCCTTCTCTAAACTCTCTCTAAAGTATCAATATCCTTCTGAAGATACGGTCTCCAGTACTGCGTACAATACTCCAAGTGAGGTCTCACCAATGTTCTGTACAATGGCATGAGCACTTCCCTCTTTCTACTGCTAATACCTCTACCTATACAACCAAGCATTCTGCTAGCATTTTCAGCTGCTCTGTTACATTGACTTCCTACCTTTAAGTCATCTGAAATAATTACTCGTAGATCCCTTTCCTCAGAAGTTGAGGTTAGTAGGGTATCAAATATCCAATACTCTTCCCTTGGGTTTTTACGTCCAAGATGCATTATCTTGCACCTTATCTTTATCTTTCATTCACAATCTATTAATTGCTCTAAGTGATTACCTAACATGTTATTTTCACCATATTGTAACATTTTCAATATTATCACATTGCACCAAATGTCACCATATTTCATTACTTACACCTAGAGATGTCGCGAACATAAAATTTTCCGTCCGTTCGTTTCCCTATTAAATCAGCAGCAGCTACACTGTCCCATCTCTCACTAAGAATGCAGCTTCCGGGGGGCGGTGCCTAGCTGTCATGGAGGAAAGACACACTTCATGTGAGCTCCCTCAATATCTCACTTTAAGCAGCTATCAACAAGTGAATTTCACCCCAGAAGGGGATGACCCAGCAATGTTGCTCCTACCTGACCGACCCGACATGCTTAATAGCGGTCAGCAACTCGGCAGAGTCTTACTTACCTCCGCGTTGCAAGTGTAGTGCTCACCGGGCGGGAGAGGCGGACGATCTCCCGATTCTGGGATGCCCAGGAGCATCTTCTTCCCGGCAGGAGCTCCGTTACCCCCCCCCCTTCAGACCGGTGGGGGTTATCCTGGTCCACCCCTGAGAGGCTGTCTGGAGCTAATGGACGCACAGAGCACAGCCGCCCAGGCTGACATACTCATCTGCGACTCTCCCAATATGGCGGCAGCCTCATGTCCTCCTGGTACCAGCAAAGCATGGCAGAATATTGAGTCTGGAAGTTGGACAGACTCTTTAATCAATTTTGGAAGCAAATAACAAGCAGGAAGCCCCAACAAGCTCCACCACAGCCCCAACAAGCTCCACCACAGCTAAGCGAAGCAGTCCCAATTAAAATCCACCAACGCAAAAGGCGTCGAAGACGGGACCGGAGGCCCAAACAGAAATGCAGAGCCTGCCCCACGTCAAGCACTCGCCACCACAATCCCGCACCGGACGTGAAGCACCACCGGGACAGATCCGACCACCCGACAAAACAAGCTTCCACCAGCTCAAGTCGCGAGCCCAGCACTCAGCCAGGAACTTCCCTTTGTTGTTCCAGGTATCAGGGACTCCCAGGGTCTGCACCTGGTGCCCAGAAGGGATCGGATGAGCACAAGCAGTAAACAGCAGCCTGCCAAGCATGTCCCACTATAGCCGATCCTCCACACCATGCCTTTGATCACATGAACTGCTCTCTGCACATTAACTAATTGTAAAGTAGCAAGCGTTTAACCCCTTAAGGACCAAACATCTGGAATAAGAGGGAATCATGACATGTCACACATGTCATGTGTCCTTAAGGGGTTAAACATGTCATTATTTCACCTCCTAAAGAGTTTATTGTCATAGTTCATTACATGCCTTTACCTTAACCGTTCATGTATTATGTTATTCACTAGTCTCATCTCATGGGGCGACTCACACTTGATTTATAACTAGTGGTGGAGCTGCTGATATAAATACACAGTTGATAACGTGCAAGCTACACCCTAAACATGACAGCCATCTTTCACAACAATGTACTGCTATATACTTATACCCTCAGTGCAACTAGCCATGATATACGCACGTTCAGCTTAGCATGCTTAAATATAACACACTTCTGTCTAATAAAAACCAAAAAGAATGCAGCTTCCGAATGAATCTAAAATGGATGCTGTCCAGGAGGTGGGAGGGTCTGGGAGGGAGGGTCTGCTGCTGATTGGCTGGAATATGTCTGCTGACTGGGAGGTACAGGGTCAAAGTTTACTCAATGATGACGAATAGGGGGTGGACCAAACATCGCATATGTTCGCCGTCCGAGGCGAACGCGAACAAGCTATGTTCACCAGGAACTATTCGCCAGCGAACCGTTCGGGACATCTCTACTTACACCTAAATATATTGCCCTCAAAACATAGTCACATTACCCTATATATTCTGCCCCTATATGATATTATATAGCTCTATATCTATTTCCCTCTATGTAGCTTAAAGGGGCACTCCATTGCCCAAATACTTAATAAATAAAAAAAAATCACTGCTTAGTAGATATACCCCAACTGAAAACTTGCATGCATTGAATTATGTATTTTTTCATTGGAGATATACCTGGAAACAGCTTGCAAAAACTACAGATCTCCTTTCTGCTGCCTTTGCAAGTCCTCCCCTTCTAACCCCACCCAGACTATCTTTGGGTGTCCAATCACAAACATCCCAATACAGCTCAATGACAAATTTTTGTAAGTCAGGTGCTATGAGCAATTGCTGACTCTTGAGGTCAGCTGCATAGAGCTAACGAAACCAGGAAGTAGCATTACTGTGGCGGAACCAGCCCCGTCACTTGTGTCTGGAGAGGCACATATCCATATCTATGTCCCTCTATGTAGCTTAAAGGAGCACTCCACTGCCCAAATAATTAATAAATACAAAAAATCACTGCTTAGTAGATATACCCCAACTGAAAACTTGCATGCATTGAATTATGTATTTTTTCATTGGAGATATACCTGGAAACAGCTTGCAAAAACTACAGATCTCCTTTCTGCTGCCTTTGCAAGTCCTCCCCTTCTAACCCCACCCAGACTATCTGTGGGTGTCCAATCACAAACATCCCAATACAGCTCAATGACAAGTTTTTGTAAGTGAGGTGCTATGAGCAATTGCTGACTCTTGAGGTCAGCTGCATAGAGCTAACAAAACCAGGAAGTAGCATTACTGTGGCGGAACCAGCCCGGCCACTTGTGCCTGGAGAGGACTGCTTGCCAGCCTCTTGCCCTGTGATTATGGTCCCTGGGAGGTTTGGCCCTTGAAATAACAGATTTTGGCATAATGGATTTTTGGTGTGCTGCTGCTGGCCCTTTAACTCCCAGAGAAAGGGTTTGTACTTTTAAATTGGCACTTCGAATGCCATCGAAGTGCCGAAGCAGTCGAAGTGGCCGCCATTCGAAAAACGAACACGTGGCAGCGGCGATCTTGGTTCATTCCATGCGGTATGTGTAGCCAAATTCATGGAACTGAAATCGGCTACACAGTTCCGCAATCACCGCTGAGCCTTACCTTCTCCCGCGGTAATATTGCAGCCGCAGAGACTAAGTCCCTTTCAAAGATTTGAACGCACGTTTGAATGGGACTTAGTCACTGGACCAGGCCAGTAGGTCCCCATCCCCCCTCAAAACCCTTCATGTAGCTGTGACTGTGAAGTTCCCGGTCAGTGCCCAGCACACACCGGTGATACAGGGTAAGGGCCAGTGAGGGGTAGGCCCCTGGGCATGCCTAAGCGCCGGACTCCCATCCTGATCTGACCTGTGTTGGTTGGGAGCATAGAAATATAAACAGTACATTAAAAGAAGAGGGTGTTCCCGGTGAGGGTGTCCCACCCCTATGACAGTACACATACTTATCAACCATTTAAGTGGTATGCGTGGAAGTTGAATAAGAGGAGAAGGGGGCCCGGGCAAATGTCTCTGTGGCCTGTGGTCATCGGTGTGGGAAAACTTGCAGTTCTGCAAACATTGGTAGCTGGTAACACCATTCGGCAGCCAGGGGACGATGCGATTCAATGATGTGAGCAGTGAACAATAGTCCTGGATTCAGTGCGCGGACAGTCCTGTGAATGGGAACATAGTTTACAAGCCAAGCTGCGATGCCAGTGCATCGGTGCGATCAGTGAGGGCCGTAGATCAGGCTTAGTAATACACTGCGTGCAGAATTATTAGGCAAATTAGTATTTTGACCACATCATCCTCTTTATGCATGTTGTCTTACTCCAAGCTGTATAGGCTCGAAAGCCTACTACCAATTAAGCATATTAGGTGATGTGCATCTCTGTAATGAGAAGGGGTGTGGTCTAATGACATCAACACCCTATATCAGGTGTGCATAATTATTAGGCAACCTCCTTTCCTTTGGCAAAATGGGTCAAAAGAAGGACTTGACAGGCTCAGAAAAGTTTAAAATAGTGAGATATCTTGCAGAGGGATGCAGCACTCTTAAAATTGCAAAGCTTCTGAAGCGTGATCATCGAACAATCAAGCGTTTCATTCAAAATAGTCAACAGGGTCGCAAGAAGCGTGTGGAGAAACCAAGGCGCAAAATAACTGCCCATGAACTGAGAAAAGTCAAGCGTGCAGCTGCCAAGATGCCACTTGCCACCAGTTTGGCCATATTTCAGAGCTGCAACATCACTGGAGTGCCCGAAAGCACAAGGTGTGCAATACTCAGAGACATGGCCAAGGTAAGAAAGGCTGAAAGACGACCACCACTGAACAAGACACACAAGCTGAAACGTCAAGACTGGGCCAAGAAATATCTCAAGACTGATTTTTCTAAGGTTTTATGGACTGATGAAATGAGAGTGAGTCTTGATGGGCCAGATGGATGTATTGGTAAAGGGCAGAGAGCTCCAGTCCGACTCAGACGCCAGCAAGGTGGAGGTGGAGTACTGGTTTGGGCTGGTATCATCAAAGATGAGCTTGTGGGGCCTTTTCGGGTTGAGGATGGAGTCAAGCTCAACTCCCAGTTTCTGGAAGACACCTTCTTCACGCAGTGGTACAGGAAGAAGTCTGCATCCTTCAAGAAAAACATGATTTTCATGCAGGACAATGCTCCATCACACGCGTCCAAGTACTCCACAGCGTGGCTGGCAAGAAAGGGTATAAAAGAAGAAAATCTAATGACATGGCCTCCTTGTTCACCTGATCTGAACCCCATTGAGAACCTGTGGTCCATCATCAAATGTGAGATTTACAAGGAGGGAAAACAGTACACCTCTCTGAACAGTGTCTGGGAGGCTGTGGTTGCTGCTGCACGCAATGTTGATGGTGAACAGATCAAAACACTGACAGAATCCATGGATGGCAGGCTTTTGAGTGTCCTTGCAAAGAAAGGTGGCTATATTGGTCACTTTGTTTGTCTTTTTGTTTTTGTTATGTTTTTGAATGTCAGAAATGTATATTTGTGAATGTTGAGATGTTATATTGGTTTCACTGGTAAAAATAAATAATTGAAATGGGTATATATTTGTTTTTTGTTAAGTTGCCTAATAATTATGCACAGTAATAGTCACCTGCACACACAGATATCCCCCTAAAATAGCTATAACTAAAAACAAACTAAAAACTACTTCCAAAAATATTCAGCTTTGATATTAATGAGTTTTTTGGGTTCATTGAGAACATGGTTGTTGTTCAATAATAAAATTAATCCTCAAAAATACAACTTGCCTAATAATTCTGCACTCCCTGTAGTGTAAGATGGTGGTGTAAACTATGTTATGTCCCCATTGCAAGGAGTGAGTATTTGCAGGTCAGTGCTGTTGGTATGCAACATCATAGTCGTGTCAAATATAAGATCAATAAAGTCCCCACTAGGCATGGTCGGATTGTCTGCATACGTGCCTTGTGCAGCAGTCCCTGTGTCTCCGGGTCAAAAATGTAGAACGTCGTGGGTTCAGCCATTGTAGAGGAGCAGGTGTGATCTGTAGTTCAGTCACCAGATTCTGCAGGTCTTCCTTTACCTTTAGCACGAAGGGGCCTTTCTGTCTGTTGACCTGTAGGCCAGTAGAGAAGCACCAGCGGTATCAGATTTTATTGGCTTGCATTTGCCTTGTGAAGGGGCGCAAGGCCCTGCAGTATGCCAGAGTGGCCGCTGCTTGGTCAGGGTACAGTTGTATTTCAGTCCCTTCTAGCCGTACCCGGTTTGTATCTCTTTCCTTCCTAAAGATGTCCTCCTTCAACTGGAAGATAGCTAAGCAGCAAATTATGTCACGTGGCTTACTCCCCAGTGGTCCTTTAGGCCGAAGGGCTCTGTGTGCCCTCACAAAATCAATTGAGGTCTGTGTCGCACGGCCTAGAAGCTTGTTAAAGAGTTCCGTGAGGGTGACCTGTATGGGAGTTATGTTATCAATCTCCTCCAGTGCACATGTTCTGTCTTCTGCCCCGGTTGTTGAGGTCTTCCACATGGTATGCCATTTGTCTGAGGTGGGCCGTGCGAAGTCGCAGTGCGTCCGTGTTTGCAATTTGCGCCATTGACATGTGGACACAGTCCACCTTCAGCTCGGACTCTTTATGGTGTAGGCCACAGATATCCTCCCTTAGGTCATGAAGTTCCGCTGGGATGGAGGTGCTGAGCTCGGAGTTTGCTGCTTTTAGGTCTGCTTTAGTAGGCAGGTCGGTAGACAGGGCAAGTGAGTCCGGTAGTGTCTTCTCACCACGTGGAGAGAGTAGGCTGCATAAGGCCGCGGATTCTTTTAGAGACCTGTGAGTCCAGGTCCACCGGGGTTAACAGGTATTGCCGCAGGGATGAGTGTGCGGTCCCCCGTGGCGGGTCAGCGGGTTTGGGGTTGCTTTTAGCGAGGATTTGTGTGGAGCCTTGAGGGAGCACTAGAATTATGCCACCATCTTCTTCCGTGTCCAAGCCATGTCCCCACCAATAAGTTTTTAATATTTTTTTGCAACAGGTAGATATTTTGTTTTTTTTCTGCATGGATGTGGGGTAATAGATTATATAGCACTGTAGCCGAATATATTGGCGTCTTATAAATAATGAGATGATTAGATGGATAGATAGAGCAGTACTGCACTGCAAAATCATCTAGATCATAATTAAAAGCACATTTTTAATTTAATTAAATTAGAGATATAATGATAAATTTGATTTATTAAGAAAACCGTTCAGGGAATGTGAAGCAATTTTGATGTTGGATGCAAATTCATTATAGAAGTCTCATAGAGGTTTATTTCTTTATCAGTCTGCTATGTTAATATGGTGTCATTCTCGAAGGCTGCTCTAGTTATGTTATTACCAAAAGCTTCCTTTCTTGTTGCCGGCTCATCCCTCTACATAGGCGATTGTGTTTAAAATTCTGTCAGGCAGAAAAATGCCATTGGAAAAGCAACACCAATTTCCTCAAAAAATATGATCACAGTGCTTAAGGCTGGATGTGAATCATGGTTCTCAGTGAAAATTTATCCTGGTCCCTGGTTTAAAAATTCCATTTCCTTCGTGAAACGATTGATGAAAAATGACCTCAAATACATCACATTTGTCACCTCTGCAGAGGTTTGAACTACATGATCAGCTTCTTCAGATAGAAAAGTATGAAAACTAAATAAGATGATCCTTTGTGAGGGCGAAGTGTCAGGAAATTTCGGGTAAGGCAATGAGTATATGAGGCAGTTAGCCAGCAGGTGCATGGCACTTTGTACCGATGTCATCTAAATTACATTTGCTTTGAAGATCACACAGTTCCACTTAATTCACATATGCTCTTAATTTCAATGTAACATTGTATGCATGTGCCTATCTATTTAGCTATATATACTATATCTCCTAAATATTTCTAAGTTGTTAACTCCAGGTTTCCTAATAGACACCTTTTCAGATAAACTTTTTCTTCCAAGTAATACAAAATAAAACATGACACAATACTTGAATAATATTACGTAGAACTTTAAATGTAAAATATAATTTAAAAAAAACATAGTGAGGAACACCATAAGTGCCAAAACAACTTTATGAAATGGTTATGGTGTGCAATGCATACCTATGCAGTGTTTTTGCTAAATTTTCAGCCATTTAGAATTAAAATCACTTTGTTCATGGAGCCATATCCATGCCTATTTTCACTGTTACTCACACCTCCCTACACATTTCTACACACCTTTAAAAAATTGTTAAAGGGATATTATAAGCCCTAAAACAACTTTAGCTTAATTAAGTAGTTTTGGTGTATAGCTCATGCCTCATTCTGTCTCAATGCACAATTCACTGAAATTTGATAGTTAAATAACTTTTGTTTCTGTTTTTGCAGCCCTAGACACACATCGCATGGATGTGACTCACACAGCCTGCATAAAAAATGGTTTAATTTTCAATCAAATGTTAACCTGCTTTAGATGTTTTATCTACTGCTCTCTAAGTTGAACTTTAATTGCATGCAGGAGGTTCCTGCAGGGTCTGGCAAACTATTAATAAAGCAAGAAATAAGAAATTCTAAATTAAACAGAATGTGCAAAAAATGAAGTAAACATTAGATCTTTTATTATAGGAAGTTTTTAGGGAGGATGTGCAAGTCACATGCAGGGAGGTATGACTATTGCTATATGAACAAAGCGATTTAAAGGACCACTCCACACCTTAGACATTCAGGGAGGTTTACTGCCTACTTTTGTATTAGACAATTTAGAGGCTTGATTAGAAGCCTCTGATTGGTTATTGACTTGTGAAGAGACTGAAAGTCTCTTCTGGGGATAAAAAGGGGAGGGCTTGCTCAGGCTGCAGTTCATAAGCTATGCTGCCTTTGCAAGTTCTTTAAAGAAATATTCCCAATGCATGTATTAATTGGGGTTATAACTACTAAATGGTGAGTTTATTTTATTTTTATTTTTTTGTCTGCCCATTTGGGAAGTGGAGTGTCTATTTTACTCCTAAACAGCAGAGAATTGAGCAGTGAGACTGCAGGTCATAATCAATACACCAAAAATGTAGTAGGAGCATCATATAACAGAATATAAACATATACCTTTTAAGAACATTCCTACATTGTAACACTTTTAGTTTTTCCTTTGTTGTTGACAGTTTCATGCCTGTTAACTTGTGCAAATTTCAAATAATGGGAAACACAACACAACAGAGAGAAAGTCCGCAAATGCTTTATGCTGACAATACATAAAGATGTAACAGATTGTACAAGTAAAAAAAAAAAGCAAAGATATTGCCCAGCAGTGAATGCACTCATTAGTCATGTATACTTCCCAATAAAAACAGTAATTCCCCATAGGAATATGGAATGTAAACTTACATTAGTCTTGAGTAAATCTTGAAAGCTTCTGGTCATGTTCTACTATCAGGTCATCCCTTTTGGGAATAAGACGGTGTTTTAACAATCTAAAATAAGAAGTGCTGTGTAGCAATGGATTGAAAGGTATTTGTCCCTTTTCTAGCATATTGTTCTGGTTCAACTCCTAGACTACTTGAGATTATCTTGTTGAACTGATTTTTATGGGGGCAAAATATGCAGATTTTAATAAATAAATCTCGTACAATATATCTTTTTTGGGCTATGCTAATAGTTATAACCAATGGCATACCTTTTTAAACTCACTTTGATATCATGTCAATTCTCACAAGTGAATAACCCATTTTAGAAGAGACAATGATTGTACTAGAGTACTAAAAATATTTTTAAAATATATACTTATTTAAAAGAAACTGTCTGAACAATGGCTCAGCAGTCTGAATAACAACTAAGTTTGTCACCAGTAGTTATCTCATGCACTGCCTTTGTCCCTGAGCAATAAGACCTGAAGTTGTAGGAGGGGTTAGCAGCCTTGAAACATCAGCCATTCTAACAATGTGGGCATTTTGGCCAAAATCCTTCTTTCTCAAAATCTGACTCTTTTCTTTCAACTGCCTTAGACCACCACAGGCCTAGACCACCAGTGGCGTACATACCAGGGTCGCGGCTGCAACCAGGCCCGGCCCACCAGGGGGCCCGGCCGCCCCTGCGATCTGGTATGTATGCACTGTGGCCAGCCTCTGCTCCTGGGGGGCCCAGGAGCCGGTCACCTCAGGGCCCCCCGAGGCTGGCCGTGGTATCACCGGGTGGGCGGGCAGGCAGTCTGGCGGGCACGCGAGGGAGCACTCTCCCCTGCGTGCTTCCTCTTCAGCTCCCTCACGCACCGCACTGATACCAGAGCCGGAAGATGATGTCATCTTCCGGCGCCGGCATCCCTACGCGGCGTGCGAGGGAGCGGAAGAGGGAGCACACAGGGGAGAGTGCTCCCTCGCGCGCCCGCCAGACTGCCTGCCCGCCCGCCCAGGAGCCCAGCAGCACCACTGGACCCCAGGGAATCCCCTCAGCACTCCAAAAGGTAAGGAGGCTGGGGGGATTAAATAAAAAAAAAACACATGTGTGAGTGTGAGTGTTAGTGTGAGTGTGTGTGTTAGTGTCAGTGTGAGTGTGTGTGTTAATGTGTGAGTGTCAGTGTCAGTGTGAGTATGTTTGTTAGTGTGTGTGTGTGTGTGTGTGTGTGTGTGTGAGTGTTAGTGTCAGTGTTAGTGTCAGTGTGAGTGTGTGTGTTAGTGTCAGTGTGTGTGTTAGTGTTAGTGTGTGTGTGAGTGTTAGTGTGAGTGTTAGTGTGTGTGTTAGTGTGTGTGTGTTAGTGTTAGTGTGTGTGTCTGCTAGTGAGTGTCAGTGAGTGTGTGTCTGCTAGTGAGTGTGCTACTGTGTGTGTCTGTTACTGTGTGTTTGTGTGTGTGTTAGTGAGTCTGTTTGATGTCTGTTAGTGAGTGTGTGTTTGTCAGTGAGAGTATGTTTTGTAAGTGATTGTGTATGTATGTCTGTCGCTGAGTGTGTCTCTGTCAGTAAATGTGTGTGTCTGTTAGCTAGTGTGTATGCGTCTGTTCGTGAGAGTGTGTTTGTGTCTTCAGCACTTACCTTTCTCCAGCGCCGGACTCCCTTGGCACTGGGGATCCCTTCGCCTCACAGCTCCAAATGCGCATTCACGGCAAGAGCCGTGCGCGCATTCAGACCACCCATAGAAAAGCATTACTCAATGCTTTCCTATGGACACTCAGTGTCTTAGAATCGCAGAAGCTCCTCTAGTGGCTGTCAGTGAGACAGCCACTAGAGGCTGGATTAACCCTCAGTGAAACATAGCAGTTTCTCTGGAACTGCTATGCTTTCAGCTCCAGGGTTAAAACTAGAGGGACCTGACACCCAGACCACTTCATTGAGCTGATGTGATCTGGGTGTCTGTAGTGGTCCTTTAAGTGTGTGTGCATCTGCATGCACTGGCGTACATACCGCGGTCGCAGCCCTGCAACCACTGTGACCAGGTGCCTGCCGCCATGTGTTGCGGCCCCGGCCTGCGCACATTAAGCACGGAGGGGGGGGGACACGGATCAATTTTCGCACCGGGGCCCCATGGGTCATGTGTACGCCACTGTAGACCACCTATTAGTTACAGCAGACTTCAATTGACTTTGTCACAGTCATGCAAATCATTCCTCCTAGAAAACAAGTATTTCGTATGTCATGTTTGTGGTCCCTATTATACCTGTTCTTCCTCCATTATTAATATAGCCACATATTTAAATTGGAAACATCATTGTACCTTGAAATATTAATTCATTGATTTTATGCAGTTAGTAATACTAATATCAAGTCATTCTGCATTTTTTATTAAGATAGGATGAGTAATTTCAGCGGCAGCCGTATGCAAATGTAATCAAATAACAATTAGTAACTACTTATAATGCTATTTAAATTAGTTTGTGCCAAATATTGCAGAGTACACTTGTTTTTATCTAAGTGACAATAAATTACAATTACATTAGAAAAGAAAAATAATGACAATGCTTTGAGATAAATAGTTTTCTTCTATGATAATTAAGCAACTACAAAACAAATGCATAAACAGTAGATTATTGATTACCTTACAACTATCATCTGCCATTTTCCATTACCTGCTCAGATTATATACTCTATGGTCCTAAGGGACCTCCTTAATTAAAAAAGAAAATATATATATATATAGATATATATATAATCTTATATCTCATATGTTGGGGTTTGATTCTATTATAAGTAATACTCTTCAACCTGATATCTGTATAGTAGTTGTCCCATTAAAATCTTTGTGAGATATCTATCTATTTATCTATCTATTTATCTATCTATCTATCTTATACCTGAATGTATTGGGACTTCACAAATTCCTCTATCCATATGCAGCGTAAGTAGAAAAATCATCTATTTCTTATAACAATGAGGCTGGAACCAACATCCTGGAGCACTGGTTCAAAATACTAACTCTTGTTTTAACTACACTCACTCAGACTATTTACTGGGTTTACTCTGCCTGCCCCCTACTGTAAAATAACCTATACTGATCAGCTACAACATTGAAACCACCTCACTAATATTGTGTAGGTCCCCTTGTGCTGCCAAAACAGCTCTGGTGCATTAAGACATGGACTTCACAAGACCTCTGAACATGTTCTGTGGTATCTGGCACTAGTAGCAGAACCTTTAAGTGCTGCAGGTTGCAAGGTGGGGCCTCCATGGATTGGATATGTTGTTGCAGCACATCCCACAGATGCTCACTTGGAGTGAGATCTGGGGAACTTGGAGGCCAAGTCAACACCTTGTCCTGTTCCTCAAACCATTACTGAACATGTTTTAGTGTGGCAGGGTGCATTATCCTGTTGAAAGAGGTCACTGCCATTAGGGATCACCAGTGCCATGAAGGAGTGTACGTGTTCTGCAACAATCTCTATGTAGGTGTTACGTAACATCCATACAAATAACAGAACCCAAAGTTTCACAGCAGAACATTGCCCAGAGCATAACACTGCCTCCTTCCTACAGTGCATCCTGCTGCCAAATATTCCCCAGATAAACAATGTACATGCGCACAGCCATCCACCTGATCTAAAAGAAAACTTGATTTATGAGACCAGGCAACCTTCTTCCATTGTCCCATGTCCCCATTGAAGGCACTTTCGGTGGTGGACAGGGGTCATCATAGGCACTCTGACCTGTCTGTGGCTACGCAGCCCCATATGTAGCAAACTGTGACGCACTGTGCATTCTGACACCTTTATATCATGGTCAGCATAAAGTTTTACAGCAATTAAGCTACAGTAGCCATTCCGTGTGATTGGACCAGACACCCCCATGTGCATTAATTTTTGGGCGCCTATGATCCTGATGACAGTTCACTTGTTGTCCTTCCTTGCACTACTTTTGGTATAAAGCATAATGTTCTGACCTTGTTGTCTAGCTATCACTATTTGGTCCTTGTCAAAGTCAATTAGATCTTTTCACTTGCCCATTTTTCCTGCTTCCAACATTTGAAATTCAAGAACTGACTGTTCTTTTGCTGCCTCATATATCCCACCCATTGCCAGGTGCCAGGTAAAGAAATAATCCATGTTATTTACTTCACCTGTCAGTGGTTTTAATGTTGTGGCTGATCAGTGTACACTATTTTTCATATACTTATTTGTTCATTGTAGACGCACTATGCATAGATAGACATTAACTATTCAGCAATCAAGTCAAATTGCTCCCATTTCTGTGAATAAATACAATTAAATTGTAAAGGAAAATTATAGACCATTTGACAAAACTAAAAATGTATTTCAGTTGGCCCAGAGATTGTGCTGCAAAGTTTTAAGTTCGTCAGTGAAATATGTTTTTTACTTTAGAATAAAAGGTTGTTGTATTTTTTCCTTTTAGGCTACATTCTTTTCTTTGGTTTAAGAGCAACAATTAGTATGTTGGAACTTAATCGACCCGAGATGAATTTTGTGAAGATTTGTGGAAAGGATGTATTTAAAATACAAACAACAACATCTGGCTTGAAAATATTTAAGGTTGCTGCTAAAGCAGTCCTGTTTTGAGAAATAGTGATTGTCGTCACAAGTGTGGAATCTGTGTGACAAAGACAATTTCAGTGATCTATTTATTATGTCAGTGCCATAACCTTAACACTACTTTTAGTCATTTGTTATAAATGTTACTCTACCAAGTGTCTATATGTTTCTATTTTTAAATCCCATTTTATTCAGAGAGGCAGAAACACATCTTTCTTGATGGCCCAAAAAGGACCTTAACCCCTGCTCAATAACATTCTAAAGAATAAACCTGTCTGATTCCATCCTTAAAATATTTTAACCCCTTAGTGTGACACGTCATGATTCCCTTTTATTCCAGAAGTTTGGTCCTTAAGGGGTTAAACGCCAGTCCACTGTAAATTATAGAGCATTATTTTTCATTTTATATTTGCAAATGCTCAAATTATTATCAAAATCAAGTGAATCTTTTATTTTCAGTAGTGTTGAACACTGCTACAGTAAAATGTGAATGGAATGTAAAAGCTAATAAGAAAAAGGTTAATGTTAATGGTATATTTATTGCTACACTAAAATAATTGTTGCCTTGAAGCCATAATTATTTTTCCTTTGAACAGTTTCCAATTCTTCTTCTTCTGATGTACTTTGTATTTATTGATTCATCACACTGGAATCTAACCAGTATTTAGGTTTTACAAAGTGATGTTGTAGAACTTTTTCTGTTCAAGCCTTCTGGTAATTGAATTACTGCTGTACTATTTTTTTTGTTGTAGTTAAATAATTAGTGCTGTTATTTTCACAACCTCAAATTAACCCTTTAAAGACCAATGACATTTCTAGTCATTATCCAAATCTTAAAGTCGAAAGATCAGATCTTTAGGTCCCCAATAATAGCAAAAATGCAAGGAGGCCTTACAAACATGACTTTAAAAAAAAAAATAGCTTCAGATGTTAAACAAACTGTCTTGCCCTGATTACCCTGTCTTACCCAGATGCTCAAAAGGGTTGGATAGGTAATTGGGACATTGGGACATAACCCAACTAAATATGTCAATAGGAACTAAAGAAGGCAGCGCCAATAGATACCTGGTCTTCAGAAAATTACCTTACCACAAATGTAGTATCATTCTTAATGGTAGCACAAGATATTACTTTATTTACGTCATTCTTGAACAAATAAAAAACAAACACAGAAAAACATGAACACAACACAAATAAAGTGTAGAAATGCAAAGTGCAAAGTTATGTGTTAATAAAAAAAGAAGCCAGTGGGTCAAGGGACCAGATTATCAAGGCATAACTCCTATCCAAAATGGAGTGTGAAAATACCTTAATTGACATTGCAGTTTGCAGCACTTATAATATTGTAACAATAGTAGTTTACTATTGTAGCAGACCACAGGTAACCCAACTGGTTACCTCCGCTAATAACTTCCTGTGACGAGAGCAATCTCGCCACATTGCATTGGAGAAGCCTGGTTGCCCGCCCGCTGCCTTTGGACTATGGACCAGACTTTTAAAAGACTTATTTTCCCTGCAGAAAGGCTTATTCGTGCCTTTCTGCCGGGGTGTTCGTTAGATTTTATCTACCGAACCAACTACCGAAGGCGCGACCACCCGCGAGCTGGAGTGTGCCGCCAATTGACCACCCTGAAGCTGCGGTTAACCGCAGCTTAATTGACGAATGCAGGGTGGTCTTTGCTCATTTACCGAACACGTGGCGGCGGCCATTTTAAAAGTCCCGTACGGCCAGCGGTGTTCGGCACTTAAACTATGGAACTAAAAACGGACACTTATTTGCACGAACACCGCTGAGCCGTCCGCCGACTGGTTCCTGTTCATACAGTTTAACGAACACATGTCCATTCGGTATTTTATGTGAATGTGTTAACCCAGGTAGCTATGCCATGGAGCCTGTTCGTGTAGTTAAAGACTTTGGCTCCATGGCAATTGAACTGTCTGTATAGGATCTGAGCGTTATTCGGTAGTTTTGTGCGCTCAGATCCCAGCTATCTGGGGATATGTGAAATGTCTGTGTTTTATGTAGACAAGGTGACTTTGTGTATTTTAAAGTGTTTTACTGTCTTTGTGTCCCCACGTGTATAATGGAGTCTTGCCTCTGTCCTCGGAGATAATTGAATTAATTCTCAATTATCTCCAGGATAGAGGGAGGGAATTAGGATGCATTGTGGGGATGTTTTACTGCTGTGTGTCTATAATTGGTGTATGTCTGTCCCTTGTCACAGTCTTCCATCTGGTCCCCTAGGGGAGTGTCCACCAGGTGGGAGACTTTTATAAATACTGGGCGGGTAGCCCTGAATAAACCAGACCACTGCTTGACCCTCAACACGGATCCTTGTCTCGTTCTTGGGGGGATTCACTGTATGCTGATAGAGACTGATTGCCAGGAGTGTAAGCCGCTTGGGAGCTTTTCCTGTTCGTCTGCTAGCAGCTATTCGTGAGGTTTCGGTTCGGGAGTTTGCAGTGCTACCTTATTCCCTTGTATGCAGTTCGGGTGTTTGGTGCATTCACTTGTATTCAATTCGGGAGTTTGGTGTTCTACAGTAGCTGCCTTTATATCTGAAAGGGGAATATCGCCTAAACAGATTTTAACCCCTTGTTTGCTGAAACGGTCCGTTACACTTCCTTCAGCCACTCTGGAACCATTAAAGCATACAGACATTCATTCCCCCAGTAACCAGGCGAAACATTGTTCTGGGAGTCAACTGACTTTACTAGACATAGCACACATATTTTTGTCAGGACCGTGACAG
Organism: Pelobates fuscus; assembly: GCF_036172605.1. Lineage (NCBI taxonomy): Eukaryota > Metazoa > Chordata > Amphibia > Anura > Pelobatidae > Pelobates > Pelobates fuscus. Next base: position 25,816,151 of record NC_086328.1, read on the forward strand.
GGATCCAACACGCAGAATGCAAACAGGAAATAGGTATGTATACCGGACCTTAGAATGGCCGGACTAACTTAAGGAGTAGGCAAAGAATGGTCAGAGACAAGCCAAGGTCGAGGGAACGAGAGAGCAGGTAAGCGAGAGACAAGCTGAGTCAAAAGGATAAGAGAGGTAAGCAGGGACGAAAATACAAAGCCAAAAGACAATAGAAAAAAGAGCACTGAGTGACCAGACTAGCTAGAACCATGACAGGTCAATGAATCATTTCAAATAACACTCTTTTATACCTTGGCTCTTTAATTGTTGGCCCCGCCCCCAATCAGTCCTGATTCGTGGTTTCTGGTGGGTCGGAACGTGATTGACGTCATGACGTCGGCTAATGAGCGCCGCCTCATAAAAAGAGGCGGAGCTATCACGGCCGACGTGTAAACGGCCAGGGAGACTGAGGAGATCGGGCGTGCCAGCCCTCCTTTGAGGACGGACGTCTAGGTATCTAGCCTCCTCTGAGGTAGACACCATAGGTAACATGACAATTTTAAGCCCCCAACAGCCTCATTTACATACAATGGTGCATAGACTACTATAGTATAAGGAAGGGTGGGGTTAGACCATAGCAAGATTTGATGGGAGATTGAGGAGGGACAAAGCAGCTAGTTTAAACTGGTCTGACAGTGTCTCTGGGACAACGCCCTGCTGGGGAAACAATAGGACAAAAAAAAGCAAACAATTAAACATACTCTGCACCTATTATGGGCACAGGGTGACCAAAATACAAAAGGGGGGTGTATGGAAAGCCAAACAAAAGGGATTAAAAGTGTAGCTAGAACATCTATTCTGCTACAACTATAAGATGAGATGCAATGTTTTGCTATGTGTTGCTAGAAAGAAATCACACTGTATCTAAATATCATTAAATGGGTGTGGAACAGAATAGGAACTACATAGATCAGGTTAGAATTAGTCTATATGAGGAGGTAAATTGAACTGGTTCATCCAATAGTCTATTGAACAAGCATAGATCAGAGACTCATAAAGTAAGTATAATATCCTCATATCTAAATTTCAGTCTCACAAAAGTGAGAAATCCGAACATAGAGAAAATCTTACCCAAACTGGATAACTCCATCTGAATAATACCCTCAACAGAGGCTAGTATAAACTGGAGCAATGGCAGTGAATTGAGCAGTGACACTTCAGAGGTATGATTTATACACCAAAACTGCTTCATTTTTTTGGTGACTATGGTGTCCCTTTAAGTTGTTTGGGGAACTGTGGAAAACTGTATGAAGTCACGGATGTGACTTGTAAGATGTCTATGCAATGGATAACGTGCGACTATTCTACAGATGTAAACCATATTTCTGTGTGAGGCGTACAGCAAGAGATAAACATTTAAAAAAAAAAAATGTATTTATATAGATTGGTGTTTAAGCCAGCCACAAAGTGTTAGCGGAGGTGTAATCAACCTATATTTTTTGTCATCAATTTGTATGTATGTATTGTGAATAAAAGGAATGGAAGAATGTAGTTATGAAGAAAGGTTAACACATTTAAATATGTTATGCTTAGAAATAGGGATATGACAGCATTATATAAATATATTCACAGCCAATACACACTATTGTCTGGAAATCTATTCATAAATTGGACTATAAATAGGACACACGGTCACTCATTTAGACAAGGATATCGGAGATCTAGTCTAAGCTAAGGCAAAGTAATTTTTTTTTACAGTAAGAACAAAAAGAATGTGGAATTATCTGCCAGAAGAGGTGGTTTGTACAGATATTTACAAAAAAACTACTCAATTAGGAGCACAATCATAAAAATAAAGACACTTGATTAAATAGGTCCACAAAAGCAGGTATCTCAAAATGCATATCAGACAATCAAAGCATAAATCACATGATAATAGTACAAAAAATACAATACATTCTGCAATTATATCCAAACAGGAATGATGACAGACAGATTCATAAGTAACATAATTACTACTAAGTCATAAAGTAACCCGGACATAACAACCCAACACATAATACATATAAGACAAACACATTCATAGAAATAGAACAGAAATAGTGACAAACGGGGAAAAGTCAACCAGCAAGCCCTCAACGTTTCGGCAGAAAAAATGCCTTTATCAAGGGATAGTTCCTCTGATATCATTTGACTAGGTGTGCCTACCTTTTCCTAATTAAAATTATCTTTGTACAGATATTTAAACAGCAACTGCATGAATACTTGCAAAAAGATAATATTCAGGGATATAATTTTGTGGGGTAATAGTTTCTTAATCCAAGAAGAGATCTGACTGCCATTCTTGGGTCAAGAAGGAATTATTTCCTAGCTTGTGGCAAAATTGGAAAGAGCTTTAAACTCGTTTTTGTCTTATTTTGAATCAACAGCAAAAACAGATGTGAAAAAGGATGAACTTGATGGACCCATATCTTTTCTCAGCTTATGTAACTATGACTATTTTTGTTCATAATAAATATCAATTCATTAAGTTCTGCCTTTGTCTGTTATAGAATTACGCCACCCAAATAGACCTATCTGATAGTCTTTCAATTTGTACAAATATTTGTACAAATATTTTACTAGCTAGTGTTTGTGTGTCTCAATTTGCTTGAGAGAACCAAAGGCACATCGTTTATAAATTTAGAAGGAGATCTCACTCTCATGCTGCAGCTACCACGTGGACAGCTGACAAAGCCAAGCCCTGAGACCCTATCATAGTCTTTGAAGACCTTGGTGGTCTCCTTCAGACAGGGGGAACTCTTATAATCACTGTGGCTGTGAGCAACACTCAAACATAGTGATTTAAATGCATTTAAATACACGGTGCTCATTTTGAGCACTGCATGCAGCTCATATGTCATTCGAGGACCACTAAATATGGCTCTTACAGGTGTGAGCAGGGATTTTCCCCCAATCACACCAAAATTATTCCATGCCATCCTCATGTCTTTAAAGCCTGTGCTGTGGATGATGGCATGGAATGTTTTAATGTCCTTATGTTACCCTGTGTGATAAGACCTCAAGCATGTCTCTAATACAATAATGGAAACTTCCACTGGGCTTTGAAATGCACACTCTACAAAACCATTGCTCACACCTTATGCCTTATGTGACTCATTCTGTCCCAACAACTTTTACTGATTCTCAGCATCTGCTTAGTTAAAAAGGAACAGATTCAACTGGGATAATATGTTTATTAACATCTATTTTTCTTCTTCACTGAATTGTACTTGTGTTTCTTCACTGTGAAATGAATGAATGCATTACAAGTATTGAATGTGTTTATTGTTGTGATAATTATGAAAAAAAACTAGGACATTTGCATAGTCAATTTAAAGTCCAAATGTATATGGAACTATCTTGAAGCATCAAAACCACTCAATTAACTTAATGTTGCCTAATGAATCATAAAGTGTACAACATATTTTACAAGGAACAAAATTGTGAATAATCTTCTGAAAAGAATCTCTGTATCAATCTGTAAAATAATTTATCTTAAGGCATATGTGTCTCTTAGGTAAACTAAAGATATCACAATGAAAATGGTTATCAAATGGAAGAAAATAAATATCCAGGCACACTTAAGGTTTCTTTAAAAGGCAGTTTTGGAATGGAGACAACATTTCGGTTCCTCTCTGAGACTTTATCAAGTACAATATGAAAACTTATTGTTATATAAGTTATGGCTGTTTAATGCTTTTTATTTATTTATACATTTTATGTCAATGATGGATGATCGTGATCCCAATTTTTTTTAAAATATGTTCTAAAGGTGACAGCTTCACCTTACAAAGGGCCATAATACAAATCTGTGGTGCTAACATTGGCTATCACTGCCCAATTCCTGTTTTTGTACATAAATGCATTTAAGAATTATTTTTTTAAGAAGATCAGTAGATCAACATGACTCCTTGTCCATTCTCTTTCAAATTGTGCTTTGTCTGAATTTTGGGCAATTGACGGTTCGTCCACCTTTTGTGACTCAGAATTCTATATGAATGACTCAGAATTTGAATGAAACTGACAATGGACGAACAGTTTAATTTCTTTTGTGACTGGTTAATAAAAAAAGTGATTGATTTAAAAAAAAAAAAAAAGATTGATAGCTAGAAACAACCATTAAATGTTGATTTTAGTTTTTTTTTGTCAAGTTTTGTGTTTTTGATCAAGTGAAACATGACAAACATAGGGTAAAAAGGAAACTAAAAAAGATGAGCACTAACAAAAAATGTATATTTCTATGTTTCTATATTTAATTAATATATAAATAATTCCCAGGGCCCAGCACTCGTATTATTTAGTCTCTGCCACAATGCTCAAACTCCAGCCTTTGATTACTTAATCACCCACAAAGGAAAGCATTCTGTGATCCTGTGAATAGTTCCAGTAATTTAATATTAAAGATAGGTACATCAACATTTCAGTCAACACTCATGACACTCCTGATAAAAGTCCAAAGTGCGGCCTGAAACGTTGATGTAACTATCGTTAAGATTAAAAAAAAAAAAAAAGAACTATTCACAAGACCAGAGTGTGCTCCTTTGTGGATGAATAATAAATATATAACAGTAAAATATAGATTGATTTTTTCCCTCTGTTGGTTTTGTCTTCTCATTTGATATGTGAACTAAATGGCATAGACTGTAAGCTCGTTTGAGCAGGGTCCTCTTCAACCTATTGTTCCTGTAAGTTTTCTTGTTAGTGTCCTATTTATAGTTAAATCCCCCCTCTCATAATATTGTAAAGCACTAAGGAATCTGTTGGCGCTATATAAATGGCAATAATAATAATAATTATGTATATATTCTGCAATACACTGAATTGCCTATTTTCACATCCTTTGTGTTCATCTAAAAAGTTTCACCATGCACAAGTCTATATACCATTGGTGTTCTTTATTTTAATTAAGCATATGCGGAAATAGTTATTCTGATCCTTTGTTTAATGACAGGTTAAACTGGTCTAGTTCTACATTGTGTCACAAGTCCCCCTTTCTCAGTATGCTAAATATCCCCTAGATCTCATTTTGAGTCGTAAAATGTCTGTATCTGATCTATATTCGAGCATTTAGGAAAATAACTTTTGTATTTAACCTTCAAATCCATTTGTTCAGTCAAGTGATGGTGCAAGATATAGATTGAGAATTGTGATTTATGTGACATGAGTGATGTGAAAAAGGGCAAAAATGTCATGATTGTGAAAGCACAAAGAGTCTTGAAATGTTTTATATGCTCATTCAGTGGACAGTGCTCTTGTTTACTGAGACCATAAAGGTCATGTGTATTAAATTCATGTAGACAATTGAAAGGCAGATGAAAAAATGAAGCACTAATGAATTATACAAGATAACCACCATAGAAATACTATAATTGATAAGAAGAATTTATTGCAGGCTGATGTTGAAGTAGGGAACAATACGCAATATGGAAACTTTGAATCGATTTTAAAACATATTTGAGTAAAATTAAAGGAAACTAGACAGAAAGTTGGTTTTGTTAAAAATTATAATTTAATGTTTATTTAAAAATAAATATGTTAAACAATAAGAACGACGGAAATATCTGTCTATCTCTAACCTTTTTTGTCTGTCTGTCTCTAGGTCTACCTGCCTGTATGTATCTCTGTCTATCTGTCAGTTTGTTCTGTTTCTTGCAAGTATTTTTAATCATTGATTTGTGTATTTTCTGGAATGTAACTATTAAGATCAAACCATCCCTAGTTGCTGCCAAGGGACATAGATGAAGGTTTCCAACTGTACCATAGTGTTGATAAAATGGAACTACCAACGCATTTCTTTTTCTCCAAACATATTACATATTGAGAGCACGGCAGCTATACTGTATCTGCTATCACCTCCATCATTTGTTTTCCTTATTAATTGAAGTTTGATTTACTTTAGAATAGACGGCAAGAGTCAGATATGTGACAGTATTTTTCTTCTTGTTTCATCTCTATTGATTTCCCAAATGGCTGTTTAACTGGAGAAAAAGGGAAGGCTAAAGAAACTATAAGATTGAAATGCAGGCCGGTCATTTCAACATCTCCCGCTAGCTAATCCTCATATATAGAAAATATTGTACTATTTTCCCTATACACGTACATGTCAAAACAAAAGTAAATGGTCCTTTCAGTTAAAGCTAATTTCTTTGTGATCCATTGTGTGCATGAATATATAGCATTTTGAACTCCAGAATGTTATCATTGGCTAACCTCACCTCTCTAGTTATTGATGTGGTGCTGAAAATAAAGAATCTACAGTATTACAGGAGCAGACATATGTTGATCTCTTAACCCCTTAAGGACACATGACATGTGTGACACGTCATGATTCCCTTTTATTCCAGAAGTTTGGTCCTTAAGGGGTTAAAGGAGAGGAGGAAACTTTCCGGTGAAAAATTCCTCAGTGGACACTGTAGAGAAGGTCCCACTCTCAATTCATTGTAAAACCTGCAAAAATAATATTTAATTACCTGGAATCCGGTCCTGATCTCCCAGTGATGCCTTTCCACACAACCCCTCTTGACGCCACTGGGACTCTGCATGGTGCACTCACAGGATTTTCATAGGGCTAGCAAGGAAAGAGAAAAGGAGGGTGGAGGGAGGACATGGGGAGGAGAGAGGGAGGGAGTGGGGAGAATGGAGGGAGTGTTTTAAAAAAAATTAGCACTGAAGTGAGGTAGTAGGGAGCGCCCACAGGGAGGGAGGGTGGCAGGGCAGAGCAAGCTAGACAAATCACCTGCAAGTAAAAGATTTTAACATCTGTTGTCACTATACTATTGAAGATTATAGTGATTAAAGCATATAGTATTTGATTATACACATGAGAAGTGATAAAATATGTGGCCCCTGTGATCTTAAATTTTGCCATTATTGTTTTTGAGCAATAATGTAATTCGATTTAAAGCACAATTAAATTGTGTTATTTGGTTTGATGATAAAATACACAACAAAAGAAAACAAAAACAAAATACATAATGTAAGAAGGGACATTCTGAAACCAGGTATACATTTTATGTCACATATACCACAAACATACACCTACATTAAGAAAATATACTATAAGGCAAAGTTAAAGATGCAAACTAACGAAGCTTAATTTCATGAGATGAATATGATCTATTGAGTAAAGTAAAATATACAGATGATGTGCACATATTGATAGAAATATAATAGACTAGAGATGTCGTGAAAATAAAATTTTCCGTTCGCGAATGGCGAACGCAAACTTCCGCAAATGTTCGCGAAAGGGCCAACCCGGCAAACCGCCATAGACTTCAATAGGCAGGCGAATTTTAAAACCCACAGGGGCTCTTTCTGGCCACAATAGTGATGGAAAAGTTGTTTCAAGGGGACTAACACCTGGACTGTGGCATGCCAGAGGGGGATCCATGGCAAAACTCCCATGGAAAATTACATAGTTGATGCAGCGTCTGGTTTTAATCCATAAAGGGCATAAATCACCTAACATTCCTAAATTGTTTGGAATAACGTGCTTTAAAACATCAGGTATGATGTTGTATCGATCAGGTAGTGTAAGGGTTACGCCCGCTTCACAGTGACAGACCAAACTCCCCGTTTAACGCACCGCAAACAACCGCAAACAGTCCATTTGCACAACCACAAACTCCCCATTTGCACAAGGTTGGATACCAAGCTAGCCATGTCCTGTTCCTTGTCCTCACTGATGTCATTGAAGGTCTCTTCCTCCACCCAGCCACGTACAACACCAAGGGTCCCCGAAAGGTGACAACAAGCCCCCTGGGATGAAGGGGAGGACCCAGCAATGTTGCTCCTACCTGACATGCTTAATAGCGGTCAGCAACTCGACATAGTCTTACTTACCTCCGCATGGCAAGTGTGGCCTGGTGCTCACCGGGCGGGAGAGGCGGCTGATCTCCCGATCCTGGGATGCCCAGGAGCAGCTACTTCCTGGCAGGAGCTCCATTACCCCCCCCTCAGACCGGAGGGGGTTATCCCGGCCCACCGCTGAGAGGCTGTCTGGAGCTAATGGACGCACAGAGCACAGCCGCCCGGGCTGACATACTCATCTGCGATTCTCCCAATATGGCGGCAGCCGCGTGTCCTCCTGGTAACAGCAAAGCATGGCAGGATATTGAGTCTAAGCTGGACAGACTCTTTAATCAATTTAATCAATTGGAAGCAAATAACAAGCAGGAAGCCCCAACAAGCTCCACCACAGCCCCAACAAGCTCCACCACAGCTAAGCGAAGCAGTCCCCATTAAAATCCACCAACGCATAAGGCGTCGAACACGGGACCGGAGGCACAAACAGAAATGCAGAGCCTGCCCCACGTCAAGCACTCGCCTCCACCTTAAGCCACCACAATCCCGCACTGGATGTGAAGCACCACCGGGACAGATCCGACCATCCGACAAAACAAGCTTCCACCACCTCAAGCCATGAACCCGGCACACAGCCAGAGACTTGCCTTTGTTGTTCCAGGTATCAGGGACTCCCAGGGTCTGCACCTGGCGCCCAGAAGGGATCAGATGAGCACAAGCAGTAAACAGCAGCCTGCCAAGCATGTCCCACTATAGCCGATCCTCCACACCATGCCTTTGATCACATGAACTGCTCTCTGCACATTAACTAATCGTAAAGTAGCAAGCGTTTAAACTTGTCATTATTTCACCTCCTAAAGAGTTTATTGTCATAGTTCCTTACATGCCTTTACCTTAACCGTTCATGTATTATGTTATGCACTAGTCTCATCTCATGGGGCGACTCACACTTGATTTATAACTGCCGTATATATTCGTGTATAAGTCGATCTCATGTATAAATCTAGTGCAGTTTTGTGACCAACAATTGTGAAATATGCTATGCCTCGTGGATAAGTCAAGGGTAAAACTTGGGGCTATGAAATTCTGTGATTTTTATAATTATACACACACACACACTCATACAAACACACACACACACACTCGTACAAACACACACTCTGCATTACACACACACACTCATTTAAACAATCTGCATTATACTGCATTATATAATGCAGAGTTTGTGTTTGTATGAGTGTGTGTGTGTATATAATGCAGAGTGTGTGTTTGTGTGTGTAGTGTGTGTGAACTGGGTGGGGGAGGGCATTTTTATTATTTTTAATTTTTTAATTTTAATATTTAATTTTTTTTAATTTTAATATTTAAAAAAAATATATTTTTTTATTTTATTTCTTTTTTTAATTTTAATAATTTAATATTTTTTTATTGTAATTTTTTTATTATTATTTAATTTTATTTTCGTCCCCCCTCCCTGCTTGTTAGCTGGCGAGGGAGGGGGGCTCTCATTCCCTGGTGGTCCAGTGGATGGGCTGTTTAGGAGGGGGCTGGCAGGAAGCGTTTACTTACCTTTCCTGCAGCTCCTGTCAGCTCCCTTCTCTCACCTCCGGTCCGGTCAGCTCCCCTGTCAGCTCCACTGTAAGTCTTGCGTTCTCTCGCGGCTCTCACAAGACTTACAGTGGAGCTGACAGGGGAGCTGACCGGACCGGAGGTGAGCGAAAGGAGCTGACAGGAGCTGCAGGAAAGGTAAGTAACAGCTCTCTGCCAGCCCCCAACAGGACCGGTGGTCCTGGTCTGTATTATGGCAATTTAAGTTGCCATAATACAGACATTAACTCGAGTATAAGTCGAGTTGGGGTTTTTCAGCACAAAAAATGTGCTGAAAAACTCGACTTATACTCGAGTATATACGGTAGTGGTGGAGCTTGGTTGATAACGTGCAAGCTACACCCTAAACATGACAGCCATCTTTCACAACTATGTACTGCTATATACTCATACCCTCAGTGCAACTAGCCATGATATACGCACATTCAGCCTAGCTCAAATATAACACACTTCTGTCTAAAAAAGAAATAAATAAATAATATAAAAAAGAATGCAGCTTCAGAATTAATCTAAATTGTATGCTGTCTAGGAGGTGGAAGGGTCTGGGAGGGAGGGTCTGCTGCTGATTGGCTGGAATGTGTCTACTGACTGTGAGGTACAGGGTCAAAGTTTACTCAATGATGACGAATAGGGGCGGACCGAACATCGCATATGTTCGCCATCCGTGGCGAACGCGAACAAGCTATGTTCGCCAGGAACTAATCGCCAGCGAACTGTTCGGGACATCTCTATAATAGACTCAACATAGCATAGATTATTCTTTTTAGTGTTGATCTGTTCATAGAATCCATACTATGTTCTGTAAATTGATCAGAAGAGACATTGTTGCTTGAATAATACTGAGAATTGGATTGGTTATATTACAGTAATGATTGTATTATTTAAAATTTCTGAACATATTGCAGTAATATGATTGGAAATTAAGCTATGCTATAGAATAAATTACTAAATACAGCAGGAGTCTAGAAAGCATAGGTCACCACAACATTTAAATAGATAAATCCTTCTTTATTCTTGGTTGAAGTATATCCCAAAACATTAATAGGTTTATTTTAAATTCTGTCAAAAGGTCTCATAGCATCATAAACAAGGAAGTAAGTACAAATTGTTGGTCAAAACCATTGAGTTAGAAAACATAAAAATATATTTTTCCAGGTAAGCTATGAAGTAAAAAAAAATAAGGTTTTACCAATTCTCCACAATTGAAAGCTTAGTGTATAATCCTTTAGATTATAGTAATATTTGTGAGAGATCGTACTCCTTAATAAAGTTCATACGCAATACAAGAGCATTAAATGTTGAAAAAAATATTTTATATGGTAAATTCTGGCCTGAGAATTTAAATAAATTACTAAGCATTGCATATTTTTGATCATTTATGATCTGGAATACTATTTTAGGCCAGAATAATTCATCATGTAAATAGTAAAAAAAAACAGTTGCAAGGATGAAGGATGTAGAAAAATAATCATGTGGCGAATATGAGAGTCCCCTATATAGCTTTCTCAATTCACATGCCATTCTTGTGAATCTAATAGAGCAAATAAAAGTTTTTCTAACTATGTCTGTTTTCTCATAAATTAAACTATATTTATATTCCCCATACATTTTACGGGGACATTTATTAAAGCAAAATGATGTGTTATTGTCATCATTTCATGTTGAGAAAATCAGTAGGTGGAATGTCTACCAAGGTGGTCATAGTGAAATTGTCCCACCAGGCCAACAGCATGCATGGTTTGTTGGCTGTGTCTCCAGAACACCATTGTTCTACCTCAGGAAGTCCATTATATGGAGTACTGCAGGAGTGGGGTAACACACATGATTTGTATAGTGCCTTTAACATTAGACCTCATGCACAGCAATATATGTAGGTTCATCATCAGACATCGTTGGCAATGAAGTCATGAAAAAAGAGTTTGCATCACTTAGGCATATACAGATCTGTGTAAATGCTCCATCAGGCTGTGCAAGTTATGCCGTATAGAGTGCAGCGATATATGACATGTATCGTACCCATATACTATTTCTGCAATATGAATAGGGTCAATCACACGGAAATCTGTGAGTTTTGTAGGAAAATAAAATATACCCCAATATATACTCCAAGAGTTGCCAGCTGTTAATGATCAGAAATATATCCACACATTATAGATTAGGTTTAAAAAAAAAAGGGTTACATAAGCAAGCAAATAATTTTAATGCATATCTGAGTGGCAAAAATGTTTTCAGTTTATTTTAAAAAGTTATGAATGATAAGGATCAAGCAATGAACTTATATTTTATTTTTGAAACAGTTTGCGTTTGTTTCTGACACAATAATTAAATACTTCCTGTAATAATATAATTGATTAGCTAATTTGTGCAAAATGTGTCAAACAAAGCCCGTTTCCTTATTTAAAAAATGTATTATTATGTTTGGTTAAATTACTCATTCTTAATATACTAATAAGCAAGTATTGTAAAAAATATCCCATTGACAGAGAATTTATAAGGACAGTTCATTTAGAATATCCTGGAAAATAAATAACATGAAAAATATATGTCATTCGAGAAAGTCAATTGTAAATGTTGCTTTGTGTGTTTATAAAGTGTCCTTCAATGAGTAAGTGAATTCAAGTCCGTGAAACAGTCAAAGAAAAATAGACAAGAGAGGATAATTTGGTCACTGACCAAACCTGTCATGTGAATTGAGACCAATAGATTGTTGCACTATGGCCTTCAAATCTTTCCATCATTTATTTTATTACTGAAACTTAAGGGTCATGAAGGACACCTATTCAATTTTAAGTCACTGGTGCTTTACACTCTATCTGCACATTTTTTTTTTCATTTTTTAATCAAAGTACCAGCCTGATGTAGCCTAAGAACTAGTACTGTTCTGTTAACTATTGACAGTTATTTCAATCATAAAGAATGCTTCTGTTGAAGAGAATAAAATACAGATCCATAAAAGTGATATGCTTTATAATTACAGGGGCATCTAAGCGTCATAATTGTTACTGGCTCTTGTGGGGATTATGTTGCTTAGAGTCTCCTGGCACTATGCCTCGGTTTTAGGTAAAACCATTTAGGTTTTATGTCAGACTGCGCTTGTTGACCACTCCCTCCTCAGTCAAACAGATAAATGATAACCCACTTCTAGCACTCTGAGCCAATCCAATTCCAGTGAATTTTGAAGTGTGTTCCACATTCTCAATGTAGCTGAGGAAAGGATGGGCTCTGGGTGTCTAACTGAAAGGGTTTCTTGTGGTCTGAGTTTGTTGCTCCCCAAGTGCTTGAGGGTGTGGCCGGACCTAGTCGAAATACAGGGAGAGGTTGCAACACAAGAAAAGTCTCCACAACACTATGGGAAATAAACTTGTGCACAGCATGAAAATTCTTTTTATTCAAATAAAAATAAAAATAAATATTGGGATGACCAAATTTCAGCTAATATGTCAGTATCAAAAAACTGATTCAGGAAACATATCAGATGAACAAATAGAGCACAAAAAGTGACCAATCAAAATGTATACATAATATAGATATCATGTATGTATTTTACCGTAAAGTAATAGGATCATTTTCTCACCATTTGGTTTGGAGATGAAGTGAGAAAAAGTAACAGTAACAGAGGGAAAACAGGAGGAGCAGAACAAATGATTGTATATATATATATATATATATATATATATATATATATATTATTATTATTATTTTTTTCTATTAATTATATGAATACAGATTTTTTTTTTTTACTATTTCTACTTTTTTCTTCTATTGCTCCTTTCTCCAATGACCTGCTAATAAAATCCAAATTAAGTGACTGTCCACTAGAAATCAATATTTTTTTTCCATCAATTATCCCTTTTCTTCCTGTCACGGGCAGAAATTAGAATCACAAATCAAAATGAGCATGCTCAGCAATTGTGGGGTTCGGCTACATTTCGACACAGTGTTCAGGAATTCGACCAATCACCCAATCGGCCCGAATTCAGATGAATTGCAGTTCAGACGGAAAGGAATCTCTAAAGCTAAAAGGCAACTTAACCACTACAATGAGCTACTTAGAGTGTCATGTTCATATATTTTAGGCTCTCATATGATTTATCTACTGTAAATGCTAACTTGCCTGCAATGTATAAAAGAAAAGTATCTAATTGAATGAGAAACATGACAGATAAAATCATTTTCTAGCAAATGTTTAATATTGTGATGTTAATCTAAGCAGCAAGAGCTTTGATTCAATAATCTGAGATTAATGTTTAATACTATATTGTTTTATTGTTTCCCATGATAACCTTAAAGCACATTTTGCAAGAACATTTCTTACTCAGTGAATGGGGCTTAAGAACAAGATAAAATAATGGACACGTTATGATCCAAAAATGGTCTTAATCATTGTTACAAAATACATTTAGATAATGACATCAGACATCTACAGGAACAGAACAAATCTATGTACAATTTATTCAAGTTTTCAAATTATGTTATGTATTTCTACAAATATAAAATATTATGTATTAGAAATATAAATAAAAAGTAAAAATAGTTTAAGCACTAATAGAGATTGAAAAAAAAGAGATCAAAGGATATAAACAGTCAGACAGGAAACATACTAAAACCATTCAAACAACTGGAAGATTGTTTGCAGGAGTGTAGAGTCACACTAAAAACATGCAGGTAAAAGATTGTCTTCTTCTATAATGCTGTCAACTTTTCAAATAAAAAATCTCATTCTATTTAAAGAGCAAAAAAGGTTTGGGCACACCCAGTAGTTTCTTCAGCAGGTAGACTTTATTGTGGAGTACAGAAATATAGACAAACTTTCGGCTCCCCTGGTTGTGTGTAAACCTACTTTTCTTGTGTTCCACTGGATTTCTCTAGGCTGGGGCCCTCCCTGTTTTAGAGGACCCTAGTGGGAGTACTCAACGAAAAAGTGTGTGTGCAAGGTCCTCTGAAAATTCTACATTTTATTTAAGAAAACAGATAGTGTAGATTGGATAGGTCGTATTAGTCCAGTAGACAAGATGCCAAAATACCAGAGTATTGCAGTATGCAATGATACCTTTTTTATTGGACTAACATAATATTTCAAAGACAAGCTTTTGAGAGTTTTCCTCTCTTCCTCAAGTCTGAAGCAATACAGAAAACAGATACAAATACACCCCAGACCCACAAAAAAAATATGTGTTTGTCTATTTCTTTCATTGAAATCCATAACATAAGATATACTAATAAAACAGTTTAGCATATTTTGCATGATGTTAAACTGCTAGAAAATAACTGATGACATATCTTAAAGACTTTCTCAGATTTTCAGGATGAAATTAATTATATTTATGGAAACACAATTTTCTCTCTGACTAAATTAATTGCTTAGCATGTAATATAATGTTTCTATTGCAATATGACATATATGTGTTATTCTGAGACGTGAGTTAAGTGCAAATTATATAATCGGGGAGTGAACAATATAATGGAAACACCACAGGTAAAAATGATTTTAACAAAGAAACTAACTCACTATCCCAAATAATTTTATGTGAATGAGTATTAATACATTAATTACCATTTAGAATCAAATGGCAAATACAGCTGCAAGGTTGAGTAATATTAGGCTAATTAATGTTTCTTGGGATTTCAAAATAAAACAAGTTAAATTGCAAAATTGCAGGAGTGTTGGCTATAAAAATTAAAAAATTATTGGTCAGGACAGCAATCTCAAAAGTGAAACTTCACAATCCCCAGATCACGTTTGTATTGCTTTTTCTACACCCAGAAAGGTTTTTTGTTTGAAGATCACAAGTTCACAAATTTATATTATCAAACACAAAATCAGCTGCTATGTATAAAACATGATGCAGAATCCAGCTCGAATCACAGCTCCCAGCAACCTGCTCTCACGCATAGAGCTGTACTCCATGATGTGGGACCCAGGGAGTCAGGAGATAACACCACAGAAATATGAGAGAGGGGAGATAGGTATCAGAAAAAGGATAAATGGGGATAGATATTAGGAAAGAGAAAATGAGTGAAGACAGAATGGATAGAAAGAAAAGCCATGGGATAATGGTAAAAGCAGCCAACTACACATACAAACCACTCAAACCCTCTCTGCCTCCCTCCAAGGAACAACCAGCTCGCCAACCCAATGCCTCCACACACATAACACACACAAACATACTATATAGCTCTGTGAGACACAAATTCATTCTGCAACTGACTGTGAGTTACATTGCTATGTAGCACACTGAATATTACTAATTTTGTATTTACGAGGAGTTCTGTAATACATTCATACACAGTCATACACTAAACAATACTACAAACTTCTTTGTTGTGGAGCTCTGTGATACCTGCTCACACTCTGTACAACTGAGTTTTATTGATGTGAGCCTCTTGATACATACTCTGTATATAACTGAGTGTTATTGCTTTGAAGCGCTGTGATACATTTATACACACTATTCATAATTAATTTTGTATATTACTGTTAGTTATAGTGCTGGAGGGCAAGGAGAAGGTCCTGATTTAATAAATGCACTAGGGGCCCAATGGTTTTAAGTTATGCTGCTGCATTCATTAACTTCTATATTGCCTGAACACTTACACAAAAAAAAAAACATAACTTAAAAATATCCTATAATATAAAATAAATGATGAAGTTTGTATAAGGGAAAATTTACCATTTCAGGATTCTAAAGACATTTATAAAACTCACTTGGTAATTTATTACAATTGTCCCCAGAGCCCCACAACATAATTATTTTATAAAATACACTTCACTATTATTGTCATTGTTTAAAAACACACACAGATATATACACACACAGATACACACACACACACACACACACAAACATACACAAAACAAACTTATAAACACACACAGTTTGTATAATCATTGACTATACTCGCAGCTACAGCTGTATCCAAAATATTCATATTGAATAAGGAAAGTGTTGCTCGCCAAACAGTTGAGCTCTATTTCTAAGCATCACAGATATGTATTTAAAAAAAAAACATATTTTTAAACTAGTTTGTGAGTGGAACATTTATATATTTTTACAGTACATTTTGTTAGCATCACACAGTAAAAATTTATTTCAGAAAACTAACAGATTGACTTCTTGTTTTCTTCAAATACAATTACTTTTACTGGATGCCTGGTAGATGCACCTTAGGGAAATTAAGCAATGCATTTTTCTTGTCTTCAAATCTATTTTATGCTTGGTTAGAGGCAGCACTAGGGCTTATACACTGTTGGTACTTTCATGTAAAGTTTGAGTCTAAAGCACTACGACTTAAGTCATTATTTTTTTTTTTGCCATCGATCTAAAAATTGTACAATTAATTTATTCTATTTTATTTTGTTTTTGATTTTGCCCAAAGTAAATGATATTTTCATTCTTATGTTTCTTTTACGCTCAAAATTTACATGATTTTCTGCAGATGTATAAAAGTTCCATTTGATTCACTCATTTGTGGTGGGAATTGCACCTCAGAGTGACAAACAACCCCTCAGCTCCTCACACATTGTGTAAAATTCCTATGATTAAGTTGATTAAGTTGTTAATTAAGTGTGGACATTCCAAGAGGTGCAATTTCCATATTTTTTTTTTTTTATTTATAGCAAAGTGAATTTAATATGGATTTGGACCACACTGTATTATTAACTATACTGTGAACAGAGGATTCATCTCTGAGAAATTTTGTATTGTTACTGCTGACCTCAAAAAACACCAACACCATATTCAGCTATTTCTTGAGCCTGGTGGATGTAGTAGACAGTGGATTGCTGCTTTTCATTTCGGTATAAGTAAATAAATATTGTCATACGGCTAGAATAAGTGAAACATCCACAAGAATGTTCTAGAACAATTTTAGAATTTAACTTTAGTGACATATTAAATACACTTACCATTGCACAATCAACTGGATTAAACATAAAAATTGAAGTTAGATATCTTTATTTTTACCTTGGATATAGGCTCCATCACAGTATCCTATAGTCTATCTATATTTGATAAACAACAGTAAATGGATAGGATACCATTGAGAATAGCTTATTGTATTGATCTCTGAGTGTCAGAATTCAACCTATGGATTCCATTGAGAGAGCAGTACCTAAATGTAAAGCTTTCATCAAACAGAATGTAAGTGCAGTACTTTGACAATAGCTCAGTGAAGACAAAGAAAAACCCTGGAGACAGAGAATTGATCAATAAAACTTAAATTGAAGAAAAATATAAATAATTCTGGATTTTCCTCAGAAAGTGTATAAATAAATATTTAAATAAAGTTTGGCATTCTGTTACTTTTATTTATTCAAGTAAATTAGTTGCATTTAGTAAGTATGGAATATCTTACTCTTTTTAACTCTTTAAAAAATAAATGTTTTTTTTAAATAAAATCTAATTAGAATTTGTATTAGTGGTAATATGCAAGATTTTTCTGGATCAATCTAATAATTAAACATATTGAATAATAAATAATAATGACTTAAATAAGAATTGAATAGAATCAATTTCATAAATAAATTCTAACATTCATAATCTTACATTAAGGGAAAAATGTATTCTATGCATGTCCAGTGAATAGATTAAACTGTTTTTGTTAGACAGATAGAGAACTTTAGAAATATAATTGCACACCTGAATAAGTTAAATAAGCTGTTCGTTTTTCAATATTCATTCCTAGATACCTATTCGGTATTATTTCTAGAAATAAGTATTATTTGTTAATAGTCTTAGCTAGAATTTCCTCTGTATTTTAAAGTAATGTTTTACTTATTTTCATATTGGATTGGATTGTAGCATGCATTATTGTGGTAGTTGTTAATTTTCATGTTCCTTTTATAATATGTTTTAAATGTCACTATAATGGCAATGTAGGCATATTAGAAATAGTTCAAAACTTATATACTTCAAAACTTAAGAAAAAAGTGTCCTGCTGTAAGAGAGTCCTGGTGTGTGCGTTCTTCTGCCACTTAACAAATAAATGCTTTCACAGCATTGAGTCCACATGCGGGACAAATATACAAGACTTAATATTGTCTGTTAAAAAGCATCCTTCATATGGAACACAATGTGTATAAGGATCATATAGCAGGGCGACACTAATGCATTTTGTGCCACACAAGGCACGTCCTCAGAGACCTGAAACTAATTAGGGAGTCTTCTGTATATGCAGAATTTGTGATTTGTTTTGGACAGAACTGCAATACATGTTTTGGGGGGTCAATAATCTAAATTCCACCAGAGGTACCAAAAAGATGACCGATGGAAAAAAATATGATTGATGGCTAGGAGATGGTCCCTAAATGTTGATTTAATTCACTAATAAAGTGAAAAGTGAGCAATATGAAAATAAGGGGATATTTTTTATACATTTTCTTATCATTGCTCCTCCTCTTTTCTCTCTATTTGTTACTTTTCCTCACTTGATCTGTGAGCCAAATGTTGGGAAAAATTTTCCTATCGGTGTACTGCAACTTACACAAATAATATAATCAGGGCTAAAACATTGGCTTGTAGCTGCAAATAACTTTTTATATCTGGCTTTAGATTATAATAGTCACTGTTTTACATGTAATGGTTGTCTTGATACAGATTTGTAGTTGAAATGTCTTTAAACTTGATTCGTGAAACCACTGAACAATGGACATACTTCCATTGCTGTGGATAAAAGACCGACATGAACAGATGCCTTTAAGACGCATAAAGGGACACAAGAAGTTCCGATCTGCTCTCTCTGTTGTCATGTGATGCATATGGCCATTAGCTAGAGACCATAGTAAATAAAGCAGAAGAGTTTAGATGATAAAAAACAAATAGTCCGAGATAAGAAGAAAGGTGAGAGGGGGTCCCGTACTTTTATCTGCCCAGTTCTCTCTGTTCTATGCTCACAAACTCCAGAATACATGAACAGATGTGCAACTATTTTTCATGGTAGAGACCATGAAAGACCAGATACTGAATGAGTGTGTTTCTGAGCATCAGACTTAATTAATTATTGATTTTTTTCTCTGTATCTGTTTTCTCTGTTTGTTTCAATCTACGCCTCTGTATAATTCTCGGTACAATTCAGGAACCTCAGGGTTAAATAATATGTAAATACATGCAATCATATGCAATTATCGTGCTGCATTTTTATATGTAAAATCTAAAAGGAAGACTTTTTTTTGCCTTTATTTCCAGACACATTGTAAATGTTTCATACTTCCAACATCTGAAACTAAAAATGATTGCATGCTTAAGGTACCTTTGCTTTCATAAATGTGTGTTAATATCACAATTCTGGTTAACAAACAGGTGTATGCTATAAAGACAGGTATACTATTTCCATTCAAGTTGCAGTCAAGTTAATTGCAGAGTAGCTTGTTAAATTTTCCTCCTAATCCAAAGGTCTGTGCATTCATTATTTTACAAATATATTCAACACATAATCTGATATTTCAAACGTTAAAAACAAAAAAAGGCTGACACTTTATATGGAACACCTGTACCTATTTATTACTGATTAGCTTCAAACTTCAAAGAGCATTTGCTATGAATTGACCATAGTTTTATTTAAAAGGAAATGAACTTCCTAAAAAAAATTTTTTTAAAAAGTAAATACAGATTTTTATGTCAATTTTTTTATGTGGTTGCCCACTCCATTTCAAATACAATTTATATTATTACTGTTACAAGTAACAATAGTATTATACACTTTCTAATGCAAAGTAAATAATTTTGGTTACACTAACACACCTTAACAAACAAGCTTAAAACAAAGTTGTATTGTCCTTTGTACCTTAAAGTTCTTCTGCTATTATCTATACATACCCCCATCCTTCTGCACACTTCCACATTATACTTTTTTTTGAGTCTTTGCACATTTCAAACAAACATGGTATCTCCGGTTACACACACTTGGCAAGCTATTTTATTGTGTGTTTACATCCTCTATTCCCATAGCAAGCGCTTACTCCTCTGTTTTCTACTGGCCTTCTCTTGGTCTGCTCAACCTTATGTCCATCTAACTATCTGTCTATCCATCCATCTGTCTTTCAGTCTGCCTGTTGATCTGTGTCTGTCTATCCATCCATGGTAAACTGGTTCTCAAGATTTCAAGCTCATCCTTGGTTCCACACCACTTGCCAAACACATCATCAAACACATCATCAATAAATCTCCACCACACACATGCATATGCAATGAATAAACCATGCACATTCACGTGTCTGGTTTGAAATCCATCCATAATTAGATTGGCATATGTAATCCATTTCACAGTTTCACAGATTTTGTAGTTAAATCATGATTTTGTAGATCATGTGATTCATTAATTGATTAATTTATGTGTTATTTATACCTAATGAAATTCTGAACTTGGTATACATGATTAAGGCTCAATAGAGCCAAAACATTGCATTGCACTTTTTGTTGGCTAAATCCTTCTTCCCCCCTCCCCCACCAATAAATTCACTATCTATAGCCTTGGCTTGTTGCCTGTGCTCTTTTCTTACTTTGGATATTTTGGGCAGATTGTGGTGTCTGCTATTTGCACAGAGCACCTCTTAGGTGCATGGCCAAAACTTACTGCAGACCCTGAGTGCTTGGTGAGCTGTCTATCAGTCTGTCTGTCTATCTATTTAACTATGTATCTATTTATCGTTCTAATCTATCCAGTAAAAGGTAAATACAAAAAAATCCACACTAACAAAATTTTAGAACTATAAATTATTTAAAAAATCCATATTGAATTGTCAAAAGTAAATGAATTAGTGACTAAATAATGCTTTAGAAAAGAACAAGAGAGCATTGTAAGGCAAGGGTGGTTCATGACAAAGATGGGTTCATAGCAACAATTTCCAGCAAATGGTTAAACCTAATCATGGTGATTACTTGCGATATAAACAAAAACATTTTTGAAGAATTATTTTCTTGTAATGCATTTTATTGAGACCTTTCCAAAAAGTTCCCAGCAGCATGTTGAGAAACATGAAAGGGTTGAAGTAGGGGAACATCAATCACTTCAAATAAGTATTAGACTTTGATATGTTGTTATGTAAGATCATTTCACTCTTTGTCCTATTTTTTTTCTTCTTAGTAAATGTAGATTACCATGTTATATGACAAGAATAAGGTCAAATGTGGGTAATGCAACACACACTTTAATTAATGAACTTGCTACTAATAAGCTTTCTTTAAACCTGCAACAAGTGTGAAACATTTTAATATAATGTTATATTATTGCTTCATTCTATTACATGTCATTAAATATACATCCGAAAGCAAGACCTAACTGAGGAGGAGCAAACCTTAATATGGTTGCTGTTTTTATGGTGTGGCATGTCTCTGGAGTGCCGTTGGTGGTAAGTGCTTATGTCTGCTGCAGCTCCCACGCATATAAGGACCTCTGACTCCTTGTCACAGCATTCAGAAGTGGATCGACGGGAGAGAGGCCAGGTATGTGTGTGGGCCGTGGCACACTAGAATGCGGCAGGTGCCATCTTAACTTAGGCCTATGCACAAGTGTTTTTTTTTTTAACCCCGTGCAGTGACATTCCATTTATAAGATGACCCCCAATTTTAGACTAAAAACATTAAGAAAAAAAACATAGTCTTATACATGGAAAAATATGATAATTAGCACAAAATGATTTCCTACTGGCTCTTAGACAAATCATTTGCTATCACCTCGTATTGGAGAAGCCTGTCTGTTATAGTAGGGCTCGTATTTGTGTTGTGTTTTGTGCACATATTATTACATTGGTTTCTATTTTCCATGATCAATTACAAGGGAATTTTAGAGTAGAGGAACAAGAGGAACAAGATGTTAGATATTTATTCCAGTATATAAAGGCAGAGAAAACATAATTAAACAGAAAAAAAATCTCGGAGAACTAATACCAATGAATTATGTTCACACAGTATTCTTGTAGGAAAAAGCCTTGTTCAAATTGTTTTATAATACACTTATTTATAAATAGATTATATTTCAGACACAATGAAACTATTGAAAAAAAAGATACATGCAGAATTGTATTTATTTAGTTATATTTGCAGAAATAATGAAGAGAGAAGAACTCGAGAGCTAAAAAGAGAAACTGATTTATATGTAGACAGATCCACACAGATAAACACATTTTGTAAAGTGTATTTTAATGTGTAATATTTAAATCTTCTAATTTGCTCTATTTTTTAAAGTTACACTACAGGGTCAGGAACACAAACATATATTCATGACCCTATAGTGTTAAAACACTATCTAGCTGGGGTGGGGGGGCACTAAACGTAGTAAAATAATACCTTTATATCAGTCTGCTGGTGCTGGCTCTGCCCCTGACCTGCCTACTTAACTGACAGAATCAGAAGTGATTATCTCAGCCAATCGCAATGCTTTCCCATTGGAAAGCATTTGATGAGATGAGATTGTCAATTCTGATGATCTCAGCCAATGAGGCGGAGTGGCGGAGCCAAACGCCGCCATGGCCAATCAGCATCTCCTCAAAGAGATGCACTGAATCAATGCATCTCTATAAGTAAAGTTCATTGTCTCCATGCAGAGGATGGAGACACTGAATCTCAGTGTGGCGTAGTGTGCCGCACTGCCCCAGAAATCACCTCTAGTAGTCATCTGAGGAGTGGTCACTAGAGGTGCCCCTAGGCTTCAATGTAAACATTGCCTATTCTCTGAAAAGACAGTGTTTACTGCAAAAAGCCAGCAGAGACTGACTATACTAACCCTGAACAATTACATTAAGCTGTAGTAGTTCTGGTTACTATCGTGTCCCTTTAATCTCAATTCACATTTAAAAATAAATTGAATCAAACAACATGTCTCAAATAATAGTATCAATGGGATATAGTTCTGCCAGTAATTAAATACATTTATTGATTCATTCTTTACTCTTCCATTTCCAATTGGTAATGTTTATTGCGTGTAAAAAATATTTCATTTTCTGCTCATCTCTACATTTTGCGCTATGTTCTCTTTTCTTTTCTTTTTTTTTTGTTACCAATTTATATATTTCTTAAATATTTAAGAAAAAAAGGAGCAGCTGTTTATAACTCCTTCCTGACTGTGGACATATCAGGTATGTCAGACAATAAATGGTCCTCAGGACCGTGGACATACCGCCGCAAGTCTGTGGCGAATTAGAGCACTGGAAAGGGTCAAGGCACTCATTGAAGTTTAAAATAAATAAAAAAATTAAAAATAAATAATAAAAAAAATTATCCTCTTCCCTCCTTGTCCCTCCCTCCCTCTTCCTTCATTCCCATGTACTTACCCAATCGCCGCCGTTCCCCCACCGGCAATCGGTGTTCTTTTTCACTGGGGAGACTGTCTGACAGCCCAGACAGCCCCCCCTCGGCAAATTAGAAACCCCAAGGGCCATGTGATCGCTATGAAAGAGTGGTCACATGGTTGCATTAGGCATCCATAGTACTGCCAGCAGGGGGACTGCCTTAACTGACAGGCAGTCCCCCTGCTGTTGAAAAAAAAAAGTAAAAACAAGTCAGTCCGGCCAGGTGCAGGAAACAGAAGTTCCTGTACCGTGGTGCACACACATTCGCTCCATAAGACGTATAGATATTCCCCCTTACTTTTGAGGAGGAAAAAAGTGCGTCTTATAGAGCAAAAAATACGGTAT
This sequence comes from Pelobates fuscus, assembly GCF_036172605.1. NCBI lineage: Eukaryota > Metazoa > Chordata > Amphibia > Anura > Pelobatidae > Pelobates > Pelobates fuscus. The sequence goes on from NC_086328.1 coordinate 25,840,203, forward strand.
ATGTTTAAATTTTATGTGCATATTTATGCAATATTTTTGCATAATTAAGTCATTTTATTGATTGCAATTTGGGGAACCTGCCTGACAACCCAGGCTGAATGCAAGAGGCTGGCTACACTCACCTGAACATGCTTAAATGGGGTGCAGCTGGGGGCCAATAAGTACAGTAAAAATGAAAATCCAGCACACTCCCTTATCTACCAAACAGCTATTTTGGTGCTGACAGATTTTGCTAGTTTTATTAAAAACACCTAATCTAGGCAAAAAATAATGGGGGTTTAGTTACATTATATGATCATACATTGCATAAGCCTGCAACAACGTCAATGTACCCCATCTTTGGCAGGTCCTACTCTTACAACCAACTGTCTACTAAATGAGCTACTCACTTGGGGAAATCCTTCCATCTCGAGTTCTCTGCAGTACAAGGCTAAATAGGGTCCTGAGATGAGGCACCTGTGACAGGGAGGGGTGCAAAACCAAGGAGCTGGCTAGACTCCTAAATATATGTATATGGGAAAACAAGGGACTGGCTGCACTCACCTGAACATGCTTGAATGGGGTGCTGCTGGGGTCCAATAAGTACAGTAAAAATGAAAATCCAGCGCACTCCCTTATCTACTAAACAGCTACTTTGGTGCTGACAGATTTTGCTAGTTTTATTAAAAACACCTAATCTAGGCAAAAAATGATGAGGGTTTAGTTACATGATATGATCATACATTGCATAAGCCTGCCACAACGCCAATGTACCCCATCTTTGGCAGGTCCTACTCTGTCTGCTAAATGAGCTACTCACTTGGGGAAATCCTTCCATCTCGAGTTCTCTGCAGTACAAGGCTAAATAGGCAGAAAGTCCAGAGAATTTAATTTGCTAGCACTATATTTAACCCTGTAACTTTTCAAGACACCCTAAAATCTGTACATAGGGGGTACTGTTTTACCCAGTAGACTTCACTGAACACAAATATTAGTGTGTCAAAACAGTAAAACATATCACAGGGATTATATTGTCAATGAAAGTGACTTTTTTGCATTTTTCACACACAAACAGCACTTTCACTGATGATATCATTGTTGTGATACATTTTACTGTTTTGAAACACTAATATTTGTGTTCAGCAAAGTCTCCAAGTATAACAGCACCCCCCATGTACAGGTTTTATAGTGTTTTTGAAAGTTGCAGGGTCAAAAATAAGGCTTGATTTTTCAATTTTTTTCAATTTGCCAGATTGGTTATGTTGCCATTAAGAGCTTATGGTAGCCCAGGAATAACAATTACCCCCATGATGGCATACCATTTGCAATAGAAGACAACCCAGTATTGCTAATGGGGTATGTTTAGTCTTTTTTAGTAGCCACTTAGTCACAAACACAGGCCAAAGTTAGCATTCAAAATAGTTTTTTTGCGTTTTAAACAAACAAAAAAATATAAATGCTAATTTTGGCCAGTGTTTGTGACTAAGTGGCTACTAAAAAATACTGGACTAACCCCATATTGAATACCCTGGGTTGTCTGGTTGTCTACTTTAAAAAATATATGGTTTGATGGGGGTAAACACTGGATGGTACATTGGCCGCCTTCAAAAATGGCCCAAATAGGATATGGGTGCATCATGACCAGATATGAAAATTCCAAGTTGGAAAACTGGAATGTGCACACTCCAAGTAAGGTCTTCTAGCCCCCAGAGAACCCAACACATCTCTACATGGGTGATATCACTGTACTCAGGAGATGTTGCTGAACACATATTGGGGTGTTCTTTGGTAGTAACCTTTACAGTTCTCAGTACATGTATTCTTAAATTGCTGTGTGTCAAGAAATCACCAATTATTCTTTTTTTTTTAAAATTGGCATAGATTGGTGATAAAATGATTGCATGAAAAGAGTCAAAATACCCCAAGTTTAATACCTTTTGCCTTTAAATATATATATATATATATATATATATATATATATATATATATATATATATATATATATACATACATGTGAAGGGTTATTAAGGGATTCCTGACAGATATCAGTGTTACAACGTAACTTGCATAATTTTTAAAAAAAATGGTTTGAAAAAAAATAACAAAGTGCTACATGTACTTATAGCACTATAACTTTCCAAAAACTGCGAAGAACATGTTAACATTGGGTATTTCTCAACTCAGGACAAAATTTAAAAACTATGTAGCATAGGTGTTTTTTGGCGGTTGTAAATGCGTAACAGATTTTGGGGGTCAAAGTTAGAAAAAGTGTGTTTTTTTACATTTTATCATCATATTTTATAATTTGCAAAGAGTACACACAGAGTAGATATAGTTTAAAAAACCCTTAACCGCTCCAGTGAGTTTTTTAGTGCAGCGCTTAAAGTTTTTTTATGTATATATGTATATATCTTTTTCTCTTCCCTTATATGTACTATACAAAACTAAATGTAAATATTGAGCGAGATGTGCTGATTTATGGAACATATGACCGCTAAGAACTGTGGGAATGGTAGTTCCGTAATACAGGAAGTGACGTAATATGCCAGAGCACAATACTCACGGTTACAATGCATCATGGGGTTTGTAGTTCCGGTTTTCCGGATATGATGCATTGGCAAACACTACAGCAGCACTATCGAGTGAATAGAAACAACCGGTGGAAAGGGGAGGAGTCCAGATGGATGAAACACGAGGATAGAAGGAATACTGAATAGGGAAGGTTTGAATAATGACATAAATACCGGAACCCGGAAGCAACACAACGACCGATTGAAAAAGCCTAGAATATAGGTGAAAAGCGTTTCGGAGGATCCAGCATTTTATATTGTATTTTTTTTATATACTATGTTTGTATTTTATCTTATATAAATAGCACTTTATGTGCACATGAATTAAGTGGATCCTGTTTCCAGTGTTGCCTAGGTACCAAAGGGAGCTGTCACCCTTAATTGACGCAAATCTTCATACTCAGAGCCAGTTTGGAAGGCTCTAAGCCAGGTGAGCACATTCTGTATCACAAACAGATTTCCTTGTGCATACAATCTACACTTAGTATATGTATCCTCTTTTCTCTTCATATATTGGAAAGCACTGTCATCCTACTGAGACGATCTAAAGGGGTTGTATGTTACCCAAAAACATACTTGCTGATCAGTTTGGAGCCTATCCCTAAAGGCTCCTTAGCATGTGAGTTTGCTAACTTATATATACACTCTCTCTTATTACCAACTGTATAAACAGCTTTTCACTATATACTCTTAATTTTTTGTCTCCTTATATATAAATATTTAAGCCAAACCACCTAAAGAAAGGGTGAGTTCTAAACCATCAATATATAGCACTGCACTAAAAAACTCACGGGAACGGTTAAGGGTTTTTTAACTCTATATCTACTCTGTGTGTACTCTTTGCATTCTGACTAGTGGGTGGTTTTGGAGCACCCACACAGTGTTCAAGCTGCTACATTGTAAATTATTTTAAAGCACCAATACCTCACAATACCTCACATTTATTTTTCTTATATTATATAATTTATTTTGTAGTAAATTATATGATATGATAAAAATAATGGTATCTTTGGAAAGACTATTTAATGTCGATAAAAACGGTATATAATATGTGTGTGTACAGTAAATTAATAAGAGAAACTTGAAGATTATGCTAGCGCTAGTGTACTTATAATCTTAATTTTAATAATGACAGGAGGCGAGTATTTTGCATAAACTCTCTTTACTAACTCCACATAGCAGTAAAGAAAAGTGAAAAACATTAACCAATCAAAAGTAGTAGGAGGTATAGTATTCACAGTGATGAGGCTCCTCCCCCTCTTTCGAAAGCGACATCAAATACACATAAATTTTTTTTTAAAGAAACGGATAAAGTCTTGAAACATGCACCAACGGGTGACTTTCCAAAGTGTGAAGTCCTAGAGGTTAGAGGATGGCCCAAACATGCACCAACGGGTGACTTTCCGAAGTACGAAGTCCTGGTGGCTGAAGGATGGTCCAAACATGTCCATCCTGAGCGTAAGCTGTAATGTCTTGAAGTTATGCTGAAAAAGAGCGTGGAAAAGGTTAGGAACCGGTCTGGCAACTGTTTGCAGTGATGTAATAAAACGAACACAGATTCCACTGAAAGGTAAAACTAGTCTAAGTATGACAGTGATTAGTAACAAGGCTATAGCTAAACAAGGTACAAGTCCGATTATATGAGGTGAGTAAGGAGACAGAGAAAAAGGAAGGAATATACAGAGTATAGGTATACTTACATGAGATCTCATCCCTCAGAGTATAGGTATACTTACATGGGATCTCATTCCTCGAGGGTGCAGAGGGTGGGAAAATACTCGCCTCCTGTCATTATTAAAATTAAGATTATAAGTACACTAGCGCTAGCATAATCTTCAATTTTACCACATGACAGGAGGCTTCATATTTTGCATTTTTTAACGCTGAAACAGGAGAGACGTGGCTGCCCCCGAGTTCGGGCGGAAGTAGAAGGTCCGAAAGGTTGATTCTCGTGACCAATCTGCGGCTCGTAGGATGTCTGCCAGGGACGCGCCTGCGGCGAAAGCTGATGAGGCCGCCGCACCCCGGACGGAGTGGGCTCCGAAGGTCTCCTCTACGCCCGCCAGAGATAGAATCCATCTTACCCATCTGGCCAGGGTGGTGGTAGAGACTGGTACATGGGGTCTAACGTAGGACACCAAGAGTTGGCCCGAAGGTGAGACCCGCAATCGGGATGTGACTTCCACGTACCGATGCAGGGTGGACACCACGCAGAGAAGCGGTTCTGTAGGGAAAAAAGGGTAGAAAACTGATGCGGAGTCGGATTTCGTACGGCGTGAAATTTGGAAGGTAACTCTCTCCGGGGAGACCGAAAAAGCATCGATGTCGAATGCTCGTACGTCCGAGACTCTGCGGAACGAGACCAAACAAAGAAGAAGTGTCAGTTTAGCTGATAGCTGTCGGAGCGAGAGTCTGTTGTTGTCCGGCCAGTCCCTAAGGAATTGTAGGACGATCTCGACGTCCCATAGTCGGGAATATTTAGGTCTTGGAGGCCTCTGTAGTCTGATGCCCCTGAGAAGACGGCATACCAATGGGTCTTTTCCAACGGGGATCCCCTGGGTCGGTACGTGGGCTGCCGAAATTGCGGAGCGTACGACGTTGAAGGATTGATAAGATCGGCCCGTGGAGAAGAGGTGGGAGAGGAAATTCAAGATGGCTGTTATAGGTGCCGTAAAGGGTCGAAATTCAGTTCACTGCACCAAGTTCCACGCGGATAAGTAACATCGTCTGGTTCCTGGTGCCCATGAGTCCCATAGGAGATCTCGAGACGTTTGCGATAAGTCTTCGGTTTGCCAGGCTCCCCTGAAAGTGTCCAAGCCATCAGCGTGAGGCGGTCTTCCAGGATGAGCGGGTGTTGGTTCCCTTTCGGATCCGTAAGGAGTGTCGGATAGGACGGTATGAGGAGAGGATCCTTGTAGGATGCTGATAGAAGATCCGGAAACCATGGTTGACCCGGCCATAGGGGTGAGATGAGGAGCAGGGATCCGCATTGGGTCTTCAGGTATTGCATCGTCCTTGCCACCATGGCGAATGGGGGAAAGGCATACGCCCCCGAGGGTGGCCAAGGTTGGAGAAACGCATCTACTGCCTTGCTCCCTGGATCTGGGAGACAGCTGAAGTACTCGTCTGTCTGCCTGTTGTTGCGTGAAGCAAAGAGGTCTAGGTGGAGGGGACCCCTCCTGGCCGAAAGACGTTGGAAGATCGCTGGGTCCAGTCTCCAGTCGCTGCTGTCCCGCCAGTGGCGTGAGAACCAGTCCGCTGTCAGGTTCGTGTCTCCCGGGAGGTATTCTGCCATCAAGGAGATTCTCCGGGGTAGACAAAATTCGAAGAAGTCCTTCGTGATTTTTGACAGGAGCCAGGATCGGGCTCCTCCCAGGCGATTGATGTAGCGGACCGCTGAGACGTTGTCCATCCGGAGGAGGAAGCAACAGTCCGTGCGGTCTCTCGCCAAGCTGCGGATCGCGAACGACCCCGCCAGGAGTTCTAAGCAGTTTATGTGGAGGTTGGTTTCTTGTGAAGTCCAAGTGCCTCCTGTCGATCCGCCCTCGCCTGTGGCGCCCCAGCCCCAAAGGCTGGCGTCTGATTCCAGAACGATGTCGGATGAATTCCTGAAGATGGCTCGGCCATTCCAAGCCTCCATGCTGTCATGCTGTCATGATTATTGAACTACGTACCGCACTCACGAACCGGCTACAAACTTCTCTGTGAAAGCCATCTGTTACCGGACCGGACTGGAAGACTACTCACGTCCCCTTCACCTCTCCTCCTCCTCGACTAAAGCCTGAACTCTCTACACACATATCTCTGAGGAGAACTAGGGAACCTGTTTTCTCTTTACCGGAAGCTAAGTAACATTAAACCTCTGTGATAAGAGTTACATATCTAAAGCCTTTATTGCCTGTTACCAAAGTCTTATTATCAAACAACCCAGCTACAGCTATCTTCAACCTATCCACTATTCAAGTTAGCTGCACCTGTCTTGCTTCAGATAAATGCTAATGGAACAAACTATTGTAATTGCTTATCACCTAACTTGTTAACTCAACAAACAGACTCTAAATGATTCAGAACCTGCTAATTGCAACCGTTTATTATTTAAAGCTACAGTGCCTGTAATTCTGGACTTAAGCAACCGTTTATTATTTAAAGCTACAGTGCCTGTAATTCTGGACTTAAGCAACCGTTTATTATTTAAAGCTACAGTGCCTGTAATTCTGGACTTAAAGTCACAATATCTTCTAATTGTTCTAATAAATATTCAAGCTCTAAGAAATATGCAGTTGTGTTCCTTCATAACAAATGTTAAACGTGACACATGCTGTCCAACCACCATCCGAGTTCTTCCTTGATTTCTTCCGTTACCGGAATGTTCTGGTCGTAGGAAGGGTTCTGGCGGAGGAAGGAGGCCTTGAGATGTTGCATCGCCCTGTAGTGTAGTGGGCCTGGGAAGATTGCCTGAATCGATGCGGACAGTAGACCCATGATCCGAGCTAGGTTGCGGAGAGGAATGGTGTGGCAGCGGATGACCCTGCGTAGTTCCTTCTTGATGGCTGTGATCTTCGAGATCGGGAGTCGTAAGGTGCTGGTCCTGGAGTCTATCTCGAAGCCCAGGAACTGTATCGTCTGGGCTGGGAATAGTTCTGATTTTTGGTAATTTACCACGAAGCCTAGGTATGTCAGGAGTTGAATGGTATATCGTGTGTGTTGCGTTAGACTGTACCTGTCTGAGGAGAACAGTAGCAGGTCGTCCAGGTAGATAATGCACCGAATTCCTTGAGTTCGTAGTCGTGATACAACCGGTTTGAGAAGCTTGGTGAAGCACCACGGTGCTGAGCTGAGGCCGAATGGGAGGCATGTGAACTGCCAGGGTTGGTTTTGCCATAGGAATCTGAGGAATTGACAGCAAGATGCGTGGACGGGGACCGACAGGTAAGCGTCCTTGAGGTCTAGCCTCGTAAACCAGTCCCTGTCTTGTAGAAGATCTCTCAGAAGATGGATGCCCTCCATCTTGAAGTGCCTGTACGTTACAAAAGCCTTGAGCCCCTTAAAATTTATAACCGGACGGAACTCTCCAGATTTCTTTTTTACTAGGAAAATGTTGCTGAAGAAACCCTGTCCGTCGTGAGCCGGTTCTATCGCCCCTTTCGTTTTGAGTTCTCGTAGTTCGCCGTCGATCAGGCGGCGGTCCTCCTGGGAGCATTGAATGGGATGCGGAGGAGTGAGCTGATAAGGGGGTTCTACGAAGTCGATGACGTAGCCCCGAACTGTCTGGAGGATCCATGCGTCCGTGGAGATGGTTATCCAGTTCTGAAAAAACAGAGCAATATGGCCTGCGGTATAAGGGGTAAGTGAAACAAGAGGCATGATGTTGCTTACCTGTGGGGAAACGTGCTCTGCCACGGTTACGAGGTCCTCTGCCTCGGTCTGCTCCTCGGGTATAGGAGAAGGGTTGTCTGAAGCCCACTTCTGGGTAGAAGGGCTGTGGTCTGTGTGACCGGGGGCCAGAAGGCCAGAATCGGCTGGCTGCTCGGCCCCTGTAGCGGCCAGCCTGTCCAAAAACACCCCGACTGGGGTAGCCTCTGAAGACTCGCTTCATAGATGTCTGAGCCTTATTCAGGGACGTAAAGATGTTAACATGCTTGTTCAGCTCTTTTAGGAAGGGTTCCCCAAATAATTTGCCCTGTGCCAACGGTCCCAGCTCTTTGGTGCCCAATTCCACCAGTTTTCCGTCAATACGGAGTAATGCTGCCTTGCGCCTCTCAGAGGAGAGGGCTACGTTGGTGTTACCAACAAAACAGAAGCAACTTTGTGCCCATTCTCTGATATCATGTGCCCACTCTTTAACCATGCTAGAGTCAAACTGATCGGCTCTAGTGAATGTATCATCTGCCAGGTACAATATGCGGGAGAGTGGGCCGATTGAGTCCAGCAGTTTATCTTGGACCCCGTGGAATCCTTTCTCCACGCCCCATTGAGGGTCGCGGCCACCCCGGGACATAAAGGTGTTCATCACCTGGTCAAACTCCGGGGTCTGCGTTACGTGGTCGGGAAGCGAGGGGCGCGGGCATTCAGAGCGTAGACGGTTGCGCACCGTTTTGTCGAGTGGTTTGTGGAGCCAGCGGTGCATAGATTTGGAGAGGTGATCGGTGGGTGTCCAGTCCCCAGAGCGTGGATGGCGGATATTCCGAGGGTCAAACAGACGTTGCCCTGTGGGGTCTAGGATGGTACCCTCTTCTTGAGCAGGCGTGAGGTCGTCTGGCAACTGAATGTCGTCCAGGAAGGTGCCTTGTAAGAAGCCAGTATGGGAGCCGGAATCCGAGTCCCAATTGTCATCTTGTGGATCAGAGTCCGCGGCTTGCCACTCATCCAACACGGCCATAGAGCGTGTGTGTTCTTCCTCCTCATCCGAGGAGTAGTGGGCAGGTGTAGGTGGGGCTGGCCTATGGCGTTTGGGTGCCTTACCCTTGGCTGATGTATCGCCCGCTTTCTCATCTTTCCAGTGACGTTTGGCGGGGCGTGGGTCCGCCAGTACATGTGACTCCGAGGCCTCAGAGCCCTTGTCCTGAGGTTGTGTGAGCGTGGCTTTTTTGGGTTTGTCGGTAGATGCCGACATAACTCTGGACAGCGCTTTCTCCATAGAGGCGGAAATGGCTTCTGCAATCATAGACTGGAAGTCCGCAGGGGTAGGGGATGCTTCCATAGTGGATATGGTGTTGGCACAGGGTAGATGGGCTAGGGGTCAGGTGGTTATAATATGCACTCAGTAATAATAATAAAATCGGTAATAACAACACCCCAGCAGGGTGTGTGGTAGTATAGGTACAAGTAATAGTACCCGAAACCCCAGCAGGGTAAATTGGGTTTTCTTGCTGGGCCGCACCCAGAAATGTATATATATATATATATCTGTGAGGGTGGCACGAAATCCACCTAATGTGATATCAATATGGGGTTGGGATGCCCCTTTAACATATACATATATATAGGTGGCACGAAATCCACCTGATGGCAGCAGTGCAATAAGGGCTTCACCCTGTTGGAATTGAAGGTGGCACAAAATCCACCCAGTAAGTAAGTAAGGAATAATAATAATAATAACAGTGGACTCACCACTGAGAAGGGCCAGCAGCCTCTGAATCCTTACAGGAAAAAACGCCTGTGACCCCTGCCAGAGCACTAACTAGAAGTTGCAGCTGAAATAATATCCCAGACGACTGGTATGAGCATGTGTGATCGGAGGCCGGCACTGCGGAGATCGTGGGACTCCCAAAATGGCGGCCGAGAATCTCGCGAGACGCGAGATCCAAGATGGCCGCCGGGAAACCGGGAAAGAAGTTTCCCGGCGTGCCGGCAAAACAGAATGCGGCTGGGGAGCCGCAAGGGAGTATTAGGGACAGGGTGAGCATTACCCTGAGGGGAAAACAAGCTGGGAGGCCAGCGGAAACGAAGGGGTATAAAACGGAGGGACCCTGAGGGGAGGGGAAATTATGAGAAATACCACATTGAAAGTCTGACATAAAACATATGAAAAATAAACATGAAATGAAAGGGGTAACCCCTCAGGATAGGAGGGAGAAGTCTCCCAGAAGAAAACAGAATGTAAGAAAATAGGAAAAATAACATATAAAATAGGAATACAATACAAATAAAGGGAAGAGCCTGAAACTCTGACCTGTCTGCTGATGGAGCAGTAAAGAAAGAGGGGGAGGAGCCTCATCACTGTGAATACTATACCTCCTACTACTTTTGATTGGTTAATGTTTTTCACTTTTCTTTACTGCTATGTGGAGTTAGTAAAGAGTGTTTATGCAAAATATGAAGCCTCCTGTCATGTGGTAAAATTACAGCTAAACACAAACACCGCAGAAATGTAAAAGCCCTGATCCTTAACGGTAAGAAAATTGAAAAGTGGTCTGGTCACTAAGGGATTAAATATAGTAACACAAATAATTCATTTAATTGAAAGGATTAACACTGTCGCGGCAGAGAAGGGGTCTTACAGCATACATTCTATGTTCATTTTTCTAAAATGAGACTTTCAAATGTTCTATGTCTATTATAACAATTTTAAATTCACGCACTTAGCAATAAGAGAGAAAAGATAAGTATTTATTGAAAGAAATTGTGTCTGCAACCTTTTAAATATGATAATTTCATTTGGAAATGGAAATTATTTTGCAGAGTAACAATTTTAATTACATTTTGGTAAAGCATGTAATATGTACTAGACGGCAGTATTTCAGTGAAAGTTTAATGTGAATGTTGTAGTAACCCTTTTTTCAGTGTTTTGAGATATTTATTTCCATGACATTCCTAAATGCAATTCTACACATATGTGAAATTATTAATTGTGATTTTTATTTCTAATTTTAATACTTTTTCTGTTGATATTTATTCATAAATTGCTATGATCTCTCTTCTAACCACTCTAACAGTTTTTCTTAATAAAGTAGCAATTCAAAGTCATTTCAAAGTGAATTTCACATTTAAGACCAGAATAGACAATCCGATTGAATGGGTAGGTCAGACAATGTTTCCAGCCATCATGTTCACTTTGAATTGGCAAGACCACATATTGAATATGCTGTGCAATTTTGGGCACCTGTTCTAAAGAAGGATATTATGGCACTAGAAGAAATGCAGAGGCGGGCTACATAATTAATAAAAGGAATGGAACATATCAGCTATGAAGAAAGGTTAACAAATGTAAACCTCTTTAGTTTAGAAAAACGTCACCTAAGAGGGGATATGATAACATTATACAAATATATTCGGGGCCAATACAAACCATTGTGTGGAAATCTATTCATAAACTGGACTTTACATAGGACACGAGGTCATGCGTTTAGACTGGACGAAAGAAGATTTAATCTAAGGCAAAGGAAAGGTTTTTTTTTTACTGTAAGGACAATAAGGATGTGGAATTCTCTGCCTGAAGAAGTGGTTTTATAAGAGTCCATACAGAAGTTCAAACAGCTGCTAGATGCATACTTGCACAAACATAATATTTAAGGATATCATTTTTCAATGTAGGGTAATAATTGCTCGATCCAAGGATAAATCTGACTGCCATTCTGGGGTCAAGAAGAAATTTTTTTCCAAGCTTGTTGCAAAATTGGAAGTGCTTCAAACTGAGTTTTTTTTTGCCTTATTTTGGATCAACAGCAAAAAACAAATGTGAGGAAGGCTGAACTTGATGGACCAAGTCTCTTTACGGCTATGTAACTATGTAACTATGTAACTATGTAATTCACTTTGAATCCTCACTTTAGTGAAATACCCTATAAGCTCCCTGTTCTTCACAAATTCCTCTCCATACTTTAGATTGGATTATTAATTGTATCCATGTTATATCTGTCTCTAAAGTCAGACATCCCTAGTCACTTCAGAGTACTCAATATTATTCTGCCAATTATATGGCTAGCTTTAGATTGTTTTGACCAATGCTTAATAAAAAGTCCTCAATGATTAATAGCATTTACTATACCTTAAAAATACCTGTTATTTTCTAAAAGTACTAATTTATTATTATTATTATTATTATTATTATTATTTTATTATTTATATTGTGCCTTCACATTCCATAGCGCTGTACAATGGGTGGACTAACAGACATGTAATTTTAACCAGACAATTGGACATACAGGAACAGAGAGGTGGAGAGCCCTGCTCAATAAGCTTACATTCTAGAGGGAGTGGGATATAGTGACACAAAGGGTAAAAGTGGGGATACGAAGTAGGTTGTTAGAGCAGTATTCATTGAGGGCTTAGTAGGTAATTGTTGTCAGTTGCAGGAGAGGAGTCATGGGGGATGGGGGATAAAAGCCTACTTACATTTTAATTGATATGCTTTCTTGAAGAAGTGCGTTTTCAAAGAGGTTTTGAATGAGTAAAGACTGGGTGAAATCCTGGAGAAATCTTGTAGGCAAGCATTAGAGGTGGGCATACGGACAGAGGATATACGTAGATCTTTGGCAGAGCGTAGGGTCCTCGACAGGACATACTTGTGTATTAGGGAGGATAGGTAGGTTGGAGCAGCATTATGTAGGGACTTGTAAGCAAGCACCAGAATTTTAAATTGAGCCCTATATCTAACTGGAAGCCAATGCAGGGACTGACAGAGCGGGGAGGTGTGGGAGGTGCGAGCGGACAGAAAAATGAGCCTTCATTATAGATTGCAGCGGTGCAATCTGGGAACACGTAAGACCACTGAGAAGGGTTTTGCAGTAGTCAAGGCGAGAGAGAACAAGAGCATGGGTTAAATAGGGGCGAATGCGCACTATGTTTTTGAGATGGAAGCGACAGGATTTGGCGATTGATTGGACATGGAGGGTGAAGGAGAGGTTGGAGTAAAAAAGAACACCCAGGCAGTTAGCCTTCGAGGTAGAGTTGATGGTAGCACCATTGACTTGGAGGGAGACAAACACAGGAGTAGTAACACTTGAGGGAGGAAAGACCAGAAGTTCTGTTATGGACAGGTTGAATTTAAGGAAGTGAGCAGCCATCCAGTTAGAAATCGAAAAGAGGCAGTCAGAGACACGAGTCAAGATGGGCGGAGAGAGATCAGGAGAGGACAGGTAGATTTGCGTGTCATCCGAATAGAAATGATAATGGAAGCCAAAGGAGCTGATGAAATTACCAAGGGAGGCAGTATAGATAGAGAACAGTAGGGGACCAAGGACAGAATCTTGGGGGAAGCCGACAGAGAGTGGTTGGGGGTAAGAGGCAGAGTCAGAGAAAGAAACACTTTCTCTGGTAGGAGAGGTAGGAGGAGCACCAGGAGAGAGCAGTATCCCGTAGACCAAAATTACGGAGAATGTGAAGAAGCTGTTGATGATCAACAGTGTCAAAGGCAGCAGAAAGATCAAGGAGAATTAGGATAGAGTAATGCTGCAATATTTAGCAGCAATTAAATCGTTGGATACTTTGGTCACAGCCGTTTCGACAGAATGACCAACGCGGAATCCAGACTGAAGGGGGTCGAGAAGAGAGTTGGATTCAAGAAAGTCAGTCAGTCTGGTGTACACAACTCTCTCGAAGATCTTGGAGGCAAATGGCAGTAGCGAGATAGGGCGGTAGTTCGATGGGGAGTTGAGGTCAAGGCTGGGCTTTTTCAGAATTGGGGATTCAGTTGCATGTTTGAAGGGTGAGGGAAATGTGCCAGAGGAAAGTGAAAGATTGAAAATTTTAGTGAGAGGAAGAGCAAGAGAGGGAGACAAAGTGCGGATGAGATACGAGGGAATAGGATCGAGGGAACAGGTGGTGGGGCGGGAGGACCGGAGCAGAGCAGAAATCTCTTCTGCTGTAGCAGGTGCGAATGAGTGTAGAATGGTGGAGGGAGTGGGGTTGGGTTATATATTTGTAGGGGAAGGAGATAAATTAGTGATCTCTTCTCTGATTGTAGACATCTTCTCAGTGAAGTGAGATGCAAAGTTTGTGGCGGACAAGGTTGTAGAGGGAGGCAGAGTAAACGGGCGAAGAAGAGCATCAAAAGTGTGAAATAGGTGTTTTGGTTGATGGGACAGTGTACTTATGAGGGTGTTAAAGTAATTTACTTTTGCAGCGGAGAGAGCCAGGCTGTAGGAGCGTAGCATAAATTTATAGTGGAGGAAGTCAGATGCAAAGTGAAACTTTCTCCAGCAGCGTTCAGCAATTCTAGAACATTTTTTGGAGGTCACCGGTCAGCTTGGTGTGCCATGGTTGTAATTTCTGCGTTTAAGCACCTTGACAACTTCATATCATTGCATAGGCTATGATGCACAGTGTATCCTGGTCACTGGCTACCTGCTAAGAGATTTTTAAAACTACAGTGATGTCTGGGCCTACCTGTATCCTTTATTTTTAAAAAGCGTGGGTCAGGTTTTTTTTTCCTTCACGACAAAGGGTTTACAGAGAATCTATGAGTTAATGAGCAAAGTCTTTTTGGCAATTTTTCCTGTGTGTTTGTTTGACCATAAATTAACATAATCTCTTTAAGTGGAGCCATACATAGCATATCCCTTGATTTATTAGAGGCCAGCGTTATAATTATTAAAGCTGAATAAAAGATATGTGTAAATGTAATTTTCTAGGGTCGATATCTAATCAGGCCAGCTGATACTTACTAAATTACCTCTAGCTACTTATACTAATAAGTGGCTATTTAATCTTTGCAATTTACACAAGTAGCATCATGGAGGTACCAGCAGCAACTATTTAAAAGCCAGTTGGTAACAGCTCTAATTATTACATATGGAAAAAACGTAGTAACCGATTCGAACCTTGTCTATACTCTTTCTAACTTGAGAAATGATAAGTTGTCAATAATGTTCCCCTCTATTTTTTCTTAGTTGGTGTGAGCAGAAATGTTCTCTTGAGCAGACTTTTGTGCATACTGAATGTTAACCTGGAATTGTTTCTTAATAATTTTGATACCCTTGCTCTCAAGGGTAATAACACTACATTACAGTATTACTACATGATAATGTAGTATTAGTAGCTACACAACAGTATTACTGTAATGTCAGCCATTCAGATGGATAAGCCTCTCTGCTAATGTCCATTTTGGTCTGTCAGACAGTCCACAGACAGCAATAGGGCAACTGTGGGGCAACTGTGTAGACAGGGGTACATATTTTTTCTAGCTTGTTGACTATGTGCTGCAGCACAAAGCTGCAGCCCCACCTTCTTCACACTAAATAGCAATTTAATCCATATAACACACTTATTTCATTCAACCAAAAGATGTTATTGGTAGCTTGTTGACTGTATTTGGGCAAGCATGGTAATTCCCCAACTTGGGCAGAAACAGCTAATGCAGTCCAATACATGGTGATATATGCATAATAAATGTTTCTTACAAATAAATAAAATTCAGCTGACACAATTATACCAAACATTATATGGAAAGGAGGAGAGAGGTCATGTCATCCATAGATTTTGCAAAATGAGTTCTTTGCATAATAAATGATGAGATATACATTAATACTTTTTAAAAACTAAAATGAATAATCTAGATATGATGGGTTATGTCCAAAGCACACAGGAGAAACAAACAATCCAATTCAGCAGCCAACAAGAGCAAATATATGGAGACATGTCACCCAGATTTTTCAAAAGGAGCCCTTTGCCCAACAAATGGTGACATATACATTAATGCCTCTTAAACACACAGACGCACACTGACACATGACAGACATGCAATTTCATTGATTTGAAACACACTCACTGACAGACCCACATACACACACATTGACAGACACATTCACTGACAGAAACACTCACTGACATACACACTTAACTCTCAGTGACAGACACACACATACACACTGACAGACACTCACACACACTTACTAACAAGCACACACATACACAATGACAGACACTCACACACAGACACAATCACTGGCAGACACACTCACTGACATACACACTTAACTCTCAGTGACAGACACACTCATACATTTACACATTCTTTCACACACACTCACAAATTGATTTATTTTTTGTTGTTTTATTTTATTTTTTTAGTCCCATCCAGTCTCCCTACCTTTAGGAGAGCTTGTGTGCATCCTCTCCCTGGCGTCCAGCGGGGATTTTCTCCAAGAGGTTCAGTGGGGATTTTCTCTCTGGGGTCAAGTGAGGATTTCCCTCCCGGGGTCCATAGGGGATTTACTTCCTGGAGTCCAACATGGATTTCCTCCCTGGGTCCAGTGGAGATTTTCTCTTTCTCTGTGGGGAATGAACCTACCTTTAGTCTTACAGTTCCTCTCTGCTCCCTCGGGTACCCTCGGTATTGATGCCGGGGCTAGAGTGACATCATATTCTATCTTCCAGCATCACTACAGATGGAGCAGAGAGGGATTGGAAACACATCATCAGTGCTCCATGGCTGCCTTTGCATCCTCCCTCCTCTTGAGTATTTCTTCAGAGCTGGCACCAGCCATCTGGGGAAAGCAAGTGCCTACTCTGTATTACTGAATAATTGCCCACCTCCTTGAACCTCGTGACAGGCTGTCAGCCCACTCATCTCAGCAACCTACACCTTCTGGTGGGTGCCATGAGAAGCAAATCCATATCATTTGTGCTCTCCTTCAAAAAGGTGTGTGCATACACAAATGCACCTTAGTGGTTGTCAGTTTCCTTTTGATGAATTAAGAGCTGCTCTAATATATCTAATAGATGTGTGGATGGTGAAGAAATGTATCTTTCTTAGAAACCAGGAGTACATTTATCCCAATTGTTGGTTTGCAGCTCTTCAGAAATACTTTTCAGAATTCAGGAATTTGTTGGCAGTGGTAATGGTGCCTGAAGTATTCTATTAAATTCCAGACTTCAGAAAACTAGTAAAACAATAATATAGAATACCAATGCCTAAATTGAAATGTGGGGAAGGAGAAAAAAATTATATTCTGGTGACTAATAATTCAGTAATAATTAACTATTATCTAAAGAAACAAAAGAACACAATAACTGTGCCAGTATATATGTGGAGCAGGCATTTATATTATTAGAGTTAAAATATTATGATATTGATTTTATATTTTATATTAGCTTTTAGTATTATATTTAAGATTTTAAATTCCCAAAAATATTTAATATAGTTTGATATATATTTATGATATTTTTGACATTTTAAAAATGTTTTTAAAAGTTTATCTAAAAATATTATAGCAAGGCTTATTTTAGATAACTAAGTGGAGACTCTGAAGTACAATTGAAAGAAAATGTAAACAAATGCTTGGCTGCCCTGCAATGAATTAATTTATAACGCATTACAACTGCCCATTTGTTTGGCTTATATGTAGACAGTTGTCTACTGTAACCGGCTTTGATCCATTCTCTGCAGTACCGAAAAGTGTTAGATAATGACCACATAATATATAACATAACAATGTTATATGATGGTTGGGCAAAATTATAGCATATGTGAAATGAAAACAAAATATGGTAGAGACGTATTTAATGTTTATTTAAATTATAGCATTTTCTTGACTATACAGTTTATTGTCTCCAGATTGTACCTTTGTTTTACTGAGAAAATAATGCCTCATCTTGTCCTGTATATTATATATTCTATTTGGATTTAACATGATTATGTTGCCATTTGAAAAATAAAGAATTCTGAGATAACTAAAGAGAACCAAAATAGTAAAACAACTTATAATATAGATGCCACCAAAAAATTATTATTTTAATTAATATATTCAAAATATAATTAATTGACAATTAAGATAACTAAGCATTGCATGTCAATCCTTATATAATCATTACATGACTGTTTTAAATTATGAACTTTCAAATTAATTATTTTGAACTCAAAGTAAAAATTGTACCGTGTTTAAAGGTTCTAAGCAAATAGCACTAATAATACCAATATAGCAACAATATGTTACTATTTTGTTCATAGAATCAATTCTTTTATACTTTTTGCCATGCTGAGTAGAGTGCTGTGGAGCCATCTGGATTGCAAGGGCAATGTAACTTGTGAAGCTATAGATAACCTAATTAAATATTAAATATTTTAATACAATTATTTAATACATTAAACTTGCAATAAAAGTAGGAAAATATATACACATGGCAACCAACCTTTTGTTTTTTAAAAAAATTAAGGAATTGTTTAGAAATATTTAGACATGATTTTTAGGACAGAAGCCACAGATGTGTTTGTATACTAAACAGCAAAACAAAACAACTACGTTGTTGAGTGTTAAATATCGATTACTTAACTTCAATTAGTCTGTAGCCTCCCAAGATCGTTATCCACCACAAAACGATCATATATATGTATAGAACCACAAGCAGAAGTGGGATACGGCTGTACAGTCTATATAGGGAACATGCAAGGAAAAAAAACAATAGTGTGATACAGTATATACAGTGAAAATGTGCGCTTAAATGGATGCACTCACGAGATAGTAAAGGTAAAACAGCATTCAAGGTGCCTCCCCAGGGAATATGGGGGGATGCTGGTATCCTTCGGTAGTGTCTAGCAGCCAAATGGGACACAGGACTCCAGGTGAGTAATGGTAGAAAATATTTGTAGTTTTATTTTCTTTAAAAGGTGATACAACACCAAGCAGATAAAATATAAAAGTGCAGCAGTAGGTCCAACGCGTTTCGTTCAACACAGGAACTTCATCAGGGACCGCACAGTAAAAGAAATCAACAGCAATATTGCAGATTGTAAAAAAATACACAATAGATCTTGTGTGCTTTTTGGAGTAACCGTAACGATTACTCTTCTCTCTATAATTTCTTTTTTAAGGGAGTACCCTTCCTCTAGACAAGGAGTACCAATCAATCATATAGGTTACTAGGGACACGTTAATGTGGACTCCCTCTGGCCTGGGGATAACTTTTTTCAACTTTTTTCTCCTTTTTCTCCTTTCCTTTTTCTTTTGATGATATGGGACAATGAGAGTGATCTATTTTTGGTGCATATGTATGAAACCAAAGAATATAATTAAGATAAAAAACAGATCAAGATAGCATGTATGAAACAATAATAATAACTAACGTAGTTTATATTATACAGTTATGTGTACTAATCAGGCATTTATAATGTCCTTAACTAATAATATTTAGGGAACATTTGTAAAATTTATAGGTTATGGTTTTTTAGTTGATTATTTTTTTAGCCTATCAGGTATGAGTCACTTGGTTAATTTTGTAATAGGTGCTTGTCACCTTTACTGATTCACGGAGGAATCTATAACTTCAAACAGGTTTTTGGAGATAAGGTGTGTGTCACTTTAAAATAAACCTATGGAGGGGTTTATTATGACAATATCCTCAATAAAGAAGAGGTTTATAGAAATTTATGAAGAGTCTGTCACTTTAAATAGATTTGCAGAGAAGGTGTTTGCTATTTCCATAGAATTACAGACACCAGAAGTATAATGTTTAATGTTTAATTTTGTCACATGACAAGTTTAAGTTCACTAAAGTAACTAATTATGTTTGTATATCATATATTAATTTATTTTTTCTCTTTCTAGAGATTAATTGCACCTTTAGTTATGTTTTGAGCTTTTAAGGGCTTTTTTTAAATGCATTAGGATGTTTTCGATTGAGATAGTTGTGTAATACCCACTGAGCATGTGCGGACTGCCCTTGGAACGCATGTGGAACGCACGTGGAACGCATGTGGAACGCGGAAGTGAAAGAAAATGTCTACTTCCGGTTCCGGCGTATGAAAAAAACGCGCTCGTTTTCTGGGCATTGAAATGCCGAAAATGGAATCAGCTGGATGATATTATCCCTTGACCAATGGAGAGCAGCCTGGAGGACACCCCCCACACTTAGAACCAATGGGACATTGGGATTAGCCCTATTTATAGTGATTATTGTTAGGGTGAGTAGGATGTGTATTTTTTTACAATCTGCAATATTGCTGTTGATTTCTTTTACTGTGCGGTCCCTGATGAAGTTCCTGTGTTGAACGAAACGCGTTGGACCTACTGCTGCACTTTTATATTTTATCTGCTTGGTGTTGTATCACCTTTTAAAGAAAATAAAACTACAAATATTTTCCACCATTACTCACCTGGAGTCCTGTGTCCCATTTGGCTGCTAGACACTACCGAAGGATACCAGCATCCCCCCATATTCCCTGGGGAGGCACCTTGAATGCTGTTTTACCTTTACTATCTCGTGAGTGCATCCATTTAAGCGCACATTTTCACTGTATATACTGTATCACACTATTGTTTTTTTTTCCTTGCATGTTCCCTATATAGACTGTACAGCCGTATCCCACTTCTGCTTGTGTTTGTATACTAGTTTTAATAAAAGCCAAGCAGGGTTATCACACTCTTCGCATAGCTATATATGTTATATATTCATGGTTATTACAAAGTTACATAGGCTGAACAGAGACATGCGCCCATCACGTTCAATCTTTCTCACATTTGATTTTTGCTGTTGATCTAAAAGAAGGCAAACACCCAGTCTGAAGCACTTCCAATTGTGCAATAAACTAGGAAAAAAATCCTTCTTTACTCCACAATGGCAGTCACATATCTTGTTGGAAATGGATATCTCTGTATATTATAGTTTTGCAAGTATTTATCTAATTGCTGTTTAAATTCTCTTCCGGCAGAGAATTCCACATCCTTATTGTCCTTACTGTAAAAAAAAAAAAAAAAACTTTCCTTTGCCTTAGACTAAATCTTCTTTCTTCCACTCTAAATGTGTGACCTCTTGTCCTATTTATCAATTGATTTCCAGATAATGATTGCCAAGGAACACATTTGGTAGCCAATCAGCATCAGGAGCTCTGTAAGGTTTGTTAAAAATGTCTTAAAGTGATTCAATAATGTCTGATTAGCACTTTGTTACAGCACTGGTCAATTTATGAAAATTATGAAATAAAAAAATATAGGAGGATCCTTCTTGAAAAAAACGTTTAGAAGCAACGTTCCTTTAAACCTTGTATGATTAAGAATTCAGTAAATCTGACTTGAACATCTTGGTGTGTTATCTCATATAAAGGTTTTAAAAAAACAAAACAGAAAAACTGAAAATTTGAAGATATTTAATATTAAACATTAATTGTGGAATTAATGCACATAAAGATAACTTATTTATTAAAGAGCCAGTCACAATAAAGATAGGTATGGTCTATAATTATTTCGGACTTATTAAATCTAGGATTTCTATTCTAGTACAAACAATTTAAAATAAAATATTTTTTCTACTGTAACCCTATGTTATTTGTTTTTAAACGTATACATATGCAATAGATTTTTTTTTAATAACACTATATAAATAGAAAAAATACACATTTATTTATTTTATTAACACATTTATATATTATATTATTAATCTAAATACTCATCGGAAACCAGAGAAGTTAGAGATATATTGACAATTTTAGTTGAAAGCTTCTATAAACTTGCGGTATTAATTCTTTCACTAGTGTATATTTCCATTAAATTAATATGAATACCAGAATTTTGTAACCAGAGGAATTAATGTGCGAGGTATCTTAAATACAATGCAAATAGCTAGCACTAGATGTAACATATTGAAAATATAAAATAACTTAGCACTTGTTTGCAAAAGGATTCTTTTTAAAAGAAGTATATCTTATCTTACCATATATTTGAGAAGCTCAGAATAGCTTAAATATTTTTGAGTACAATCTATAAAATTATACAAATATCCAACTAAAAAAATTGATAACAATTAGGCAAAATTTTGTTTTGGGTAATCTGTCTGAATCAAATGAGTTTTATTCTTCACCTGGTTAAATCGTACATATGGGGATTTGTCTGTGGAGTCTTATTCATTGGATAAGACTCTACAGGTAAATCCTGGATGATGAAATTATCAGTTGTTGTATTAACAGGAATTTGATTTGAATGATACTAATTTTTGCACAAATGTAATCACAACTTTTCCAAATGTTTTGGCAGAAAATTTGAAACTTATTGCAAATTTGCATTAGCATGAGTCCAAATAAATATAAAATTCCCTATATTTCATGTTTAAATAACAGAAGACTAGTTCTCAGTTGCTAGACCCAAATGAGTGTTCTGATCTAGTTCATCTCTGCACTTTAAATATCTGTTTAATGAGGCACATGTGATATGCATTAACCGCCTAAGAGCTTATAATTTTGAAATCTCTGGGCTGGAATCCACATACAGCGAATTCTATTAAGTTTGAATTGGAGTACATACCATGCTTACTTTCCTTATCCTCAACCCCAGGGACTCTGAATAATAAAGAAAATACTAAAGAGATACACAGTAACGCCCTTGGGCTATACAGTCATTCTACAGGGAACAAGCTGTGCAGAATATTAGGTCATGTGAATATTCCTTCTACCATAAAATGACTTTTTCAAGCTCTAAGTATATATTTAAAAAGTGATAAATATGAGTTACATTGCATTTTTTGCATAAGTAGAAAATTCAACAATTCTGAAACACACTAATACAAAAAAATGCATATCTAAAATTCTAGCTTCTTGGTTTTCACAGAATTAAAGAAAAATAAAAAATAAAAGAACAATGTAAACTGCTATTGCTTGTTTATCCAAATTGTGTCTGTCACAACAGATTGAATACCTTGAAATTGAGGGAAGATGAGGCTGTGGAAATGAGGAACGTAGCCAATGGCAATCAGTTCTTCGTAGAATCTTTTTTCGGGAAAGGGCCATAATTGCCCGCAGAAAAATTGTGAGACGCATTCACAGCTGCTCAAAACTGCAACTATTGTGTGCTCATTTATAGTTATGTTCTAACTTGAGTAATATCTGTAAAAATAAAAATAAAACAGGCATTGCAAAATGTTTCACAGAAGAGAATGTGAGGATAATGTTTATGAATGGCTTGAACATCCTGAATTTAAATGCCAGGTTGTGAGAATGTGCAGTCTTATACAAGAAGAGTTCTATTTGCTATTTTTTTCTTTACACATATAAATTCGTTTTTTGGGAAATTTCTGGCAAGTATTGAACCAAACTGAGTGAATGAAATAATATTAAACTCTTTAGTCTATAAGCAAACTTTACAAGTTCACCCGATTCATCTTTCCAGTTCATACAGATATAAACAATGTTGCACATTTTTTAATTCTTTGTAAATAAAATTGTATTCTCAAATAAAAGTCCAGTAGTAGAGTCACATAGACATGTGATTAACAACCTGGCTCACCCTATTTGATATAAAAGAATGGAGCTTACTGGAACATATCAGAAATGTGATAATTGTAATTATTATTTATAAAGTGCTGACAAATTCCACAGCACTTTACAATTGGGGAAAAAGACACTACAATATAAAGAGATCAATACAAAAGGTAAACATGACTCTGTCTGTGAGCTTAGATCTTGCAAAAGAAGCTCTCTTATGCAAAGTACTTACCTAGATAGCCCATGAGCTTACAATCTAAAGATTAAAGTGGAAGTTGAGAGAAATAGCAGCAGAGGGGATATGGAGGCGATGGGCATAGATAATTGCCTCCTTATTCCCTTTACATGATAACATGTAAAGGGAATAAGGGGGTAATTCTCTATGCCCATAGCCGCCATATTCCCTCTGCTGCCACTTCTCTCAACTTCCACTGATAACATATAAAGGGAATAAGGAGGTAATTCTCTATGCCCATCACTGCCATATTCCCTCTGCTGAAAATGATGATTAACTGTGCACATTCTTCCTTACCAGGTTTCCCCAGGGATTTGTGACATATGCTTTATTTGACATCACCCAGGAATTGGCTAGGCTACCCTAACAAAATGTTTGCTCCCCCCCCACTTGCACTTACAAATGATTAGTTAGAACGCATGTGAATTACACCATATGTTGATACCCTAATTTACAATGTTCACTTCTCTGTAGACTTGTAAAAGTCTTTGCAGAAGTGAGGATGCAATTAATTTTCTATTAATTTATAGTTATAAATAAATAATTGTTTAAATGAATGGAAGGAGCTGGTAACCCTAAATCACTAAAATAATCATTAGGTTATGTAAGATGCAGAAAGGTGGCACTAAGGGACGGATGTGATCTTTATAGCAGAAACCCTTTGGTAACATAGCAAAAGCAAGATGATAGATATGTCTCAGAGTTGATTGATACATTTTAATGTTACTCAATGATAGCCCTACATGACTGGACAATGTTTAACCTGGCTTTTAGGATATTGGGAATCCAGTAGACAAGTTTGGATCTGGGTGATCACAGAAATCTTGTGAGACCTAAGTAAGCATGCTTTTTATGGTGTTAGCCCTGAAAATGTTTTTTTTTTTTCAAAAATGTCGAAAAATGTTGACATAAGTTGCCTAGCCATTCTGACCTATATCCAGCAATCAATAAAAGGGAGACACAATATTTATTTTTATAATACCCACTTATCATATGTAATTACCATGCCACGGGGATACAAGGTCATGCGTTTAGACTGGAAGAAAGAAGATTTTGTTTAAGTCAAAGGAAAGGTTTTTTTTTTTTACTGTGAGAACAATAAGGATGTGGAATTCTCCGCCTGAAGAAGTGGTTTTATCAGAGTCTGCACAGATGTTTAAACAGCAACTAGATGCATACTTGCAAAAACATAATATTCAATGTAATTGTTAGCTTCTTGATACAAGGAATAAATCTGACTGCCATTCTGGGGTCAAGAAGGAAGTGCTTCAAACTGTTTTTTTTTTGGGGGGGGGGCTTCTTTTGGATCAACAACAAAAAACTGATGTGAGGAAGGCTGAACTTGATGGACACATGTCTCTTTTCAGCCTATGTAACTATGTAATATGCCAAAAGATCAGATTTTTTTTAAACACAAACTGGGGGCACTGCCCTTACTGACCAGCCTCCATTTTTAAGTTTTACTCTTCATTTGCTTTGCTTTTCAGTCTGGCATTTAATCCAATACACAAAGGTGACATTGGACCATGAAAGCCACTAAAAGGTTTAGATAGTAGGATGGTGACACACTGCTGTTAATACTACTGTATACTAAAATGTGTTTTAAAACAAAAATGAAAATGGATGGAGCGCTAGGGATGCTAGGAGTGGAAGTATAAAAAGCCCTTTATTCATTTACCTATATACTGTACACACTATAATAACAAGGATATCTGAAAGTGTAGCAAGATTGGATAAAAATACAAACACAACTGATTGCATATACAAAAGAAAACAAATATACAATAACATTCTAGCCGAGTCCCAACCTGCTCAGATAGTGATTAGTTATTTTGTGATATTGTATATTTCTTTTACCTAGGACATCCTGGAAAAATATTTTATAAATAAATAATATTTGCTTTCTTCTATATATGCAATCAATTGTATTTGTATTTTTATCCAATCTTGCTACACTTTCAGATTTTTTTTATTATAGTGTGTACAGTATATAGTTGTGAATAAAGTGCTTTTATACTTCCACTCCTAGCATCCCGAGCGCTCCATACATTTTCATTATTGTTTTGCTATTTTGTCTAGAAGAGAAAGCCACATTACTTTTTCTGTATGGAGCAGCTTTAGATTACTCATGGAATTTCCCATCTGGGGATTAGCCCGATCTTGGCATACTTTGCCACCACATTTTAATAAAATGTATTTTAGTATGTGTTTTATTTCATACAAGTTTGCAATTTCTTATACATTTGAACATTCCCAGATATTTGTCATAACCTGTGTAAATCCAAGATCAAAAATGGATTATTAATAACATGGGTTTGCATTATGTAAGGTCAAATGCTGCCACGAACAATGTTACTTAAAAAAAAAAAAAAAAAAAAAAAACGTAACAAGGCATTTTAACGTTTTTATTTTCTATGTGAATTAAGCATTCTTATCTCTTTCCATTTTCCATTACTCTGGAGAGTCACTTTCACCTCCAGCTACAATACCTTATCAGTCAGCATTACTCGGTTGAGTCACTGTATTGCTGATATTGCGTGTTATAGGATTTAGCTTCTACTGCTGAATATTTGTTTTAAAATGGTTTATTCAAATTTTAGAAATATTAATAAATAATAATAAAAAAATCTAATTACCTTTACTATTAATTAAGAGTCATTTCATCTGGAAGGATAGAAATACATTGTTTTCTATTTTTTCCTTTTTTATTTTTTATATATTTTAGTCAATATAAAATTACATTTAAATGAATATGTCTTTACTATGAGATAGCTCAATAGTTACCACTCTATGACTAAGGTCAACAGATTTCTACTATTGATTTATAATGCTTATATATAAATATTATAATATATAATATATTTGCAACAATAGCAACAAGAAATCTTTGGGCTCCTTCTGTGTATTTTCTGGCAAACCATTTTCAAGCTTTTTTCAAGCTCTTTATGTACCCAAAGCCAAAACATTCATCTGACACTCAGATAATGTGGAAATGTCACTCCGGAATATTCTGTCGAAAGCCCTCAAACATTGGATGGCAATGATAGGCTGCAAGCTCTGGTCTAGCCTAATTCAAGCTCTGGTCTAGCCTACTTCAAGTTCTGGCCTAGCCTACTTCAAGTTCTGGCCTAGCCTACTTCAAGTTCTGGCCTAGCCTACTTCAAGTTCTGGCCTAGCCTACTTCAAGTTCTGGCCTAGCCTACTTCAAGTTCTGGCCTAGCCTACTTCAAGCTCTGGTCTAGTCTACTTCAAGTGTATTAGTACCTTCTAGAGTTTGTTGACTTTGGACAGATAGCATGGATATATCTGGAAATATTTCCTTTAAATTTCATATGAATATTTATGAATTACAAAATAAATATATCTTTATTGTATATATCGTTAGAAATAGGAACTTGTATTCCTAACGCTATAATACCCCTGTCCCTAGTTATATATAGGTCCTCCATACACAATTTGATGCTCCATATAGAAGAGTATTGGAGATTTGGTGTGCATGTATGGTGAGTACCACTTGCACATCCAAACATTTCCTTAAGAAAGCATTGTATTACTTGGTCATGCCCTGGAAGCTTCTCTACTGGCTGTTAGGAAGAATTTAATCCGACAATGTAAATATTGCAGGTTTTACAGAACTCAGGATTTCAGGGTTAAAAGGACAGGGCCATTGCACCCATTGAGATGAAGTGGTAATGTTAGTGTTCCTTTAACCCCTTAAGGACACATGACATGTGTGACATGTCATGATTCCCTTTTATTCCAGAAGTTTGGTCCTTAAGGGGTTAAGATTTTGGCTTATTTTATCCATAACTAAATAATAAAAATCTGCACTAGTTCCTCGTTAGCACTGAGTTTGTGCATAAAATGTAATGTTCAAAAAATGTAATCTTTAAATTAAAAGGAAAAATATTCTGAATAAACGGGAACTATTTTTAATTCATGAAGGTACAGTGGAAATGCAAAACATATGTTAATATTGTGTGCAGTTTCTGGATATTATTGTTATATGCAATTTACAAGCTTTTAGTATTCTTTGCTATTTACCCATAATTCTCCTGTGAGGTAAAGGCAACTTTTAGAGGATAACGAGCAGCTAAATTTGCAATTCTAGTAGTTTTAATCTGGAATGTTTTAAAGTAGACACCTTGATTTGATTACATTCACTTGAAGAATATACTATGAACAGAAAAAAAGCATAATTCTGACAACCAGTTTATTTTTCTTTATATTATTTATGTAAAAAATTAAAATAAGAGATTTGGGGTTCTGACTCAAAGCTTTGCTAACTGCAACATATGTTGACTGGAATACCATTTTGTGGTTGTATTTAGTTTCATTGACAAAGACCACATTTCACTCATTAAATGTTTATTACCATACAGAATGTATAAAAAAAAGGTAGATGGCAGTGGATTTTTGTGATTTTATTTTTTTATAAAGGGTACTCACTGCCTTTTTTAGATAGCATAAATTACCTGTTCTTATAACTCACCAATTATTATCAACCTCTCACTTGCTCAAACCCCACACTGCACCCCTTTCACACACTTTGTATGATACTTTACAGACAAGAATAAACAGTTAAGGAAATAAAAATAATTCTCCACTCTTTGCCCCTCATTCATTCTCAACCACAGCTAGACCATACCTTTCCTACCCTTCAGGCCTTTTTTCCCAGTTGTTGAACAGGAGGTGGCTTTACTTTTCCTTTCCTCTTCCCTCACCACTTGCCCACTTGGTCCACTCCCATCTAATCTAATCAGATCTGTCTCCACTTGTCTTGTACCATCCTTAACACATATCTTCAACTGTTTACTTTTTTCTGTGACACCGTCAACATGCTACTGTCATACGCATCCTAAAAAAGCTGTCTCTTCACCTGTCTTCCCTTTCCAACTATTGTCCTATATCCCTGTTCCCTTTTCCCTCAAAGTTACTAGAATGACTTGTCTTTCCTCCTCTGACTTGCTTTCTCTAATCCAACTCTCTACTCTGCCCGTTTCAATCTGGCTTCCGCCTCCTCCACTCTACTGAGACTCCTCTTATCAAAGTAAAAAAAATATCTAATCACAGCTAAATCCAAAATCCACAACTTCTTAAACTCTTCAATCCCTCAGTCTCTTTTACACTGTCTTCTCCTCCTATTTCTTCCAACATTCATTCAATGTCTCATTTTTGAATAACACCTATTCCCTTCATTCTGTCTCATTTAGAGTTCCCTAAGCTTTGTTATAGGTCCCTTTTTGCTTTCTCTTTCTCTTTTTCCCTTTATACGGCCTCTCTTGGCAATGGTAGTTATTCCTTTGGATATTGTTACTGTATGCCCAATTATGACAACAAAATAAAGCTCTTCTCCCTTGATCTCTCCCCTGCTGGCCCCACCTTTACGCCTTATGTCCAGTCCGTTGCCACAACCTGCTGATTCCACCTTACAATTGGAAACAATGTAACAGCCTGCCTAACTCCATCAGACCCCTAGTCTAAAGTCAATTAAGAAGTTCCTCAAAACCCATCTCTTCAGAAAAGCTTATGGCCTCCCAGAGTAACTTCTATTTCACAAACCGGTTTCTTGTGCGCTCTTAAACGGCCACATTCCACTCTCACCTTTCAGTTCTGCTACCTTCCCACCTTATTTTTAGTTGCTATCCACTGTTCACTCTTCCACCTCCTCTAGACTGTAAACTCATTTTATTTTAAATATCTTAGCAGAATTTGAGTAGATCACATCTACTGCAACCATTCAATGTAATTCTACTGAATTCTTCACAGAGTGCAGTTGAGTTAGTTTAACATGATCTTAGTAAAAATTACATCATAATAACATTAGTCTCCTTTTAAGTTAATGCTAATTCCCAAACAGCCATTACAAATCAGTACTGCAAGTGTTACTTTACAATAAACACAACTCACGTGTTATCATGTGATATCAGATTTCTATCTGAAAGAAGAAAAACATAATTTTAAAAAACATCTTTGAGATATTGAAACATTAGGTGAAGATGACCCTGCCAAAATGAGCTTACAATCTATAGGATTTTAACAAACAAAGGCTGCTAGAGTTACAAGGTATGCCCTCATATATACAGTCAAACTCTGGCATTATGACATTCACAGAGATCTGTGCATGCATAGGAGATGCAGACACTGTTTGTTCCATCAACTCTATAACCACCAATGACAACTAGTGCGTAATGTCATGATCACCATTTCAGCTCACCTTGTGGTGTCTGGCAGTCACCTCCATGGACATCATACATACCGATTTTAGTGTGGCAGCCTGGTCAGCTTAAGATACCACAGTCTAATGGGACATATCTCAGTGGGCTACTTTATGCCTGAAAAGAACTTAAAGTACGGGTAACCAATACATGCACAAACTCACAGGGCTAGCAAAGGCCCTGCACAATTCCTGCCAACTGCATTACTCATGTAATCTAATACTATCCTTACCTTTTTGTGTCATTTTACCCCACTCCCTCTAGAATGTAAGGTCATTGAGCAGGGTTCCGGTGTGTCCAACTTGTCGGGTTATAACTACATGTCTGTTCGTCCACCCATTGTAAAGCGCTGCAGAATTTGATGGCGCTATATAAATACCATAATAATAATAATAATAATAATAATAATAATAATAATAATAATGTACAGAAAAGTGCAAACATACATCCCAACAAACCTCCTACTCTTAAAGGACACTATAGGCACCAAGACCACTTCATCTTATTGAAGGGGTCTGGGTCCAGTGGCCCTGTTCCCCTTTTCAAAGAATCTGCACTGTTTACATTGCATGGTTTAGATTGCCTCTATTGACTGTCTACCAGACACTTCTTACTGTTTCATGGAGTTTACATGAGAACATCCAGCATCTTCAAGATCCCCATAGGAAAGCACTGAAATAATGCTTTCCTATAGGGAATGTCTACTGTTTGCGACACTTTCCGCGCATGCACGTTTAGATTCCCCCCATCAGCTGACGTCAGAGAAAGAGCCCAACCCAGCACCAAGATACATCATTGCTGAAACCAGGTAAGTGTTAAAAGATTTTTAACCCTTTATTTACTGCATGGGTGGTGGCATAAACGAGCGGGGGCAGAGGGACACTACAGTGTTAAGAATACAGTTTTGCATTTCTAACACTATAGTATGCTTTTAATGCTTTTAATGTTCATTTAGAGGTTTTTGGTAATCTCTTTTTTTTGTTAGCATTCTATTACAAAGTCATGTTACATCCCAGCTTCCCTATTTAGAGTTAATTAGCTCGTAAATTATTATTAAGAATACTTCTTTCTCAATAGATATTTTACCTTTATGTTGAAAGCACCACCTACGCCTACATTTGGCAGGTGAGCTTACACTTTAATAGCAATTGCAATGGTATAAAAAACACTATTTTTAAAATTGAGATGGTGGTTTTGGGTTAGTAAATTGATTTTTTTTTTCTTCTTGATGCTATATAAAATATGTCTAGTACCTATGTTGTCTAGTGTCTGGTAAGAGTTGGAACAATGTTGGAGCATTTGGGAAGGTAAGAACAAATTACTGTTCATGATTTTTCTATAATTTTTGACAGTGATGAAAATTGGGTTACTTTTACTTATAGTTCTCTTTACATCTCATTACATGTTGACTGTACACAATTTAATTAGCTGTGAAACAAATTCCTATTTCCATATCATTAGTTTTAACAATCATAATAATGTAAGCTTGAGTTAATTTACAAGACTGTCAAGAGGCCTTTATTAGTAAAGGTAGTCTGTAACGTGCTATATTTAAATCACTGCTCCCCTGAATTTAAATAAAGGAGGTGTGATCATCAAGTTAAAGTCAGAGAATTTCAAGTTCACCACTCAACCCACATTTAAAATAAAAATAGAGTTTTGCTGTACTTTCGGAATGAAATATCACACAGGCAGTGAATAAACTAGAAACAAAACTAATTTTATTATGATGGATTTTTTTAATTCAAAATATGTCAAATTAATTTGATTGCATTCTGTGAAAACATCAGTAAAATCATACAACAGGGTTTTTTAGTGTATGCGATATATTTGGATTTTTGCTAAGGTATATGGTAAGATTAATGGTAAACAATATTTGCACTTGGATTGAATGATGACTTAAAGATAGAGTGCAGAGATTAGTTGTTAACAGCCATATTTCGTTGAATAAGAGTAGAAAATTGAATTCTACTAAGGTCAGTCTGCTTTACCTTAATCTATTTATTAATTATTAGAATGATTTTGGCTGGAAAAAAAAATCAATTGACCAAATTCTAGTCCAAATATCATCCATGCAAATGATTTGGAAAATATATAAATAATATACATAAATTCCTCCTGAATGGAATGATATTTTAGAATTCAAACTTGTTCCAAATTCAGTCAATTGTAATTTTGAGCATTTGGTTATATTTGAACATTTGGTTCCATATTTTAAATGTTTGGTCAGGTTGATCTCTGTTTTTTTTTCTTTATTATTCTTTATTCTATTCTAATCTTTCTTTATTTTATTTAGTGGCTGTCACCCAATAATTAATCATCTCCTCTTTTGACTCCATGGATGAAAAAACCATATCATGAAGCAAACTAACCTATTCACCTATGTCGGTTTTCATGGTACATCTGGCTATATAGCCTTCAGAGTTGCGAAATCTGGATGACCAAGCGATCAGCAAAACTTACAATTTGTTGGAAACAGAATGCGCAAGTCTATTCATGATCTTGAAGTAGGTATTGAAAGTCATGTGTCATTGTTGATGATACAAAACTGTGCAATGTAATCCACTATGAACAGGATTTTACTCTTCAAAAAGATTAATGTAAATTATGAGGCTGTGCAGGTAAGTGGAAGGTGTGATATATTGTAAATAAATGCAGTTATACATTTTGTAATTAAAATTCCACAAACAATTTAAACCCTTAAGGGAATACTCCAGACCCATAAACCACTTTAGCGTGCTGAAGTGCTTTTTATGCAAAGAGTGTCCTATTCATCATTTTACATAAAGTGCAGATTTCAGTAGAATTTGGCACTTATATACATTCACCTTGTTTAAGCCCCTGGCTGTCAATCAGACAACCAATCCTGTTACTTCCTGGTTGTTTAGCTCAGCGGAGCTAAACTCAAAAGGCGGACCATTGTCCAAAGCATCTGCCTTGCATAAGACTTCTCATTGAGCTGCATTAGAAGTCTCTAATTATACATCTGTGCTGGGTTGGAATGATAGAGCTTCCAAATATTCAGACAAGAGATTTACAGCTTTTGCTAGCTGTTTTTAGATATTATCCCTCTTCCCCTCCCCCCTCCCCCTGCCAAAAAAAAGAAGTACATGCATGTTTTCATTGAGGGTATATCTACAAAACAGTAATTTTTGTTTTGTTTTTGAGTGATCCTTTAAAGTTTAATTGGGGATAACTGAGTAAGACCCCTCTTTGAATGTTTGGAAAAAAAATTGGAAAAATGCAAAGGTTGGTTGCAGAATTAAAGGAACAATATAGTGTTAAGAATGCAAACATGTATTCCTAACAATATAATGATCTGCTCACTCACTATTTCAGTGACCACTCCACCCCCTTCCCATCTTAAAGTGAAACTATAATGCCAGGAAAACAAACTAATTTTCCTGGCACTACAGATTTCCCTTCTGTCAAGGCCCCCTCCCGCAGTGCTGAAGTGGTTAATAACCCCTTCAGTTACTTACCTGGGTCCGATGTCCCTCGGCACTGGCTCAGCTTCGCCCACGCTCCTCCCCTGCGGAAGTCTGGTAGACAGCCACTAGAGGAGGAGTTGACCCTCAGAGATAATTATTGCAGTTTATAAAAACTGCAATAATTACCACTGAAGGGTTAAGGGTAATGGGAGTTTGAACCCAGACCACTACAATTAGCTGAAGTGGTCTGGGTGCCTACAGTGTCCCTTTAAGTAAAAGCAGTAGCGGTAGTATTTTAGTTTGTTTTTCTCCCTCATTGTGCAAAAAAGGAAGAGATGGAGGATGCAACAGAGAACAGAAAGGAATAAAGCACTGGACAGAATCAAATCCTAAATCCTAATTCATATATATTAAACTTAACATGTAATCAGTAAGATAAAAAGTCCATTGGATGGACTAAAGGAAAGAAGTCTTACCACAGACAAAATAAATAAAAATAAAAAAATATACAAAGAAAAAACGATACAGAAAATAATAAATGTATTAGCTAAAATAGACCACTGAAACAGGTGTAGGCTGACACCTTCATGTACTCTTGTAAAAACACGAGACACACGATATCTGGGTGAAGGTGTCAGATCTCTATAATAGTATGGTGCAGAGATTGGTGTAAAAACACACTAGCAAATACATGTAGACTGCTGTTTAAATAGTCCTGCAAGGAGTAAAATATAAATATAAAGGTGAAAAATGGCTAACCAAGCAGTATAATCGCAATGTCGCTGCCCCTATATCTGGACGGGTGTGCAGAGTTACCAGCCAATGTGCAACAGTGCAAGGTGACCACTGGTAACTCTGACCCATATGCTACAGTGCAGCATTGAATGTGAAATTTCAAATGAAGTGACAGTGCTTATGGAAAGTAGTTGCAGAAAGATGTTAACAATCTAGATACTGTGTTACAAATAGGAAGAGGGACTGTGGGTGCAGAGAAGGGGATTATACCAGATATCGGCTTTCTCACCTGATATGTGCCTTCAAGTGCACCCATTACCCCAGTAAAGACTAGCCCTATACTGCCTGGTGTAATCGGTAAAACCTCCCCTCAATTTCCCAGGAGTAAAACCAAGTACTAGGTGATATTCAATAGACACACAGTAGTATATTGCCTGGTCGCACTATGTAGACAAGATGCTGGTTAGGGCGAGGCTGTCCCCAGCA
The DNA here is from genome assembly GCF_036172605.1 of Pelobates fuscus. Taxonomy (NCBI): domain Eukaryota; kingdom Metazoa; phylum Chordata; class Amphibia; order Anura; family Pelobatidae; genus Pelobates; species Pelobates fuscus. Next base: position 25,874,483 of record NC_086328.1, read on the forward strand.
ACAGATTTTTGCTAAGGATGCCATTACTTAACTGCCTGGTATTAGTTTTAGGATAGATAGCTAGTAGAAGCAAAGCTGCCCCTGAGGTTGTTCCGTGCAACATATTTCTGCTAAGGACGCCATCACAGAAGTATCTCAATCACTCAACTGCCTGGTATCAGTTTTAGGATAGATAGCTTGTAAGAGCAAAGCTACCCCTGACGCGCGTTTCGCCTCCTTAGCTCATCAGAGGGGTACTCCCTCATTGTGGTACTCTCTCTGTGAACTCCTTTGCTGACATAATCAATTTTGAAATCATATAACAGTTTTTCATTTATTTTTGATTTAAGGAGATTCAAGGAGTTGTGGCACAACTGAAAATCATGTCAAATTTGGTTACGTAACCCTCTTTAGATCAACCACAAAAACAAATGTGAAGTTGATGGGATGAAATCTTCTTCGGCTTAGATTACTATGTTACTATCTTGCTATATATAATCTCCAATTTAGCCTTAGGCAGTTGGGACAAGCACAGCTTTTGTCCCTAACCAAAAATATTATAAATATATATATATTCTTACACACTACAATGTTGTATCGAGGCTTGAATTAAGATCTATAATGTGATATTTTCCACCCATTATCTAGGAAATAGTGTAGCATTTCAGGCTTGACATCTTTTAATGCACTGAAAATGAATTCCAGAATTATTTTTTGTAAGGCAGTTTGTTGGTCTATAGTTATGGACAATCTAGGACAATTGAGGTTAATTAAGCCTATTAACAGATAAGATATAGAGGAAAAGATATTCACAGCCGAGAATTCTGCAGCAAATTACTTTAACTGACAACCATTTCGCAGTTCTCTGCAGGGAGCTGAAAATTATTTTAGATAACGTACAGTTTCAGTTCAATGAGCTTCGCTTAAATAATGCCACAATAATTTCTATAATTTAGCTTCCCACGTACTTAAAGCATGATGATCTATGCATCGAAAAAATGCATTCACTGGTTAAATAGGAGCATACTTAACCATAGTGCCCTGCAGCGCTCTAGTAGTTAAACAAGTAGTTAGATCTATCTGTAATGAACCATACTTGGCAGTATATATAAAACCAGATGAAAATTATGTATAAAATGTACCGTATATACTCGAGTATAAGCCGACCCGAATATAAGCCGAGGCCCCTAATTTTACCCCAAAAAACTGGGAAAACTTATTGACTCGAGTATAAGACTAGGGTGGGAAATGCAGCAGCTACTGGTAAATTTCTAAATAAAATTAGATCCTAAAAAAATTATATTAATTGAATATTTATTTACAGTGTGTGTATATAATGAATGCAATGTGTGTGTGTATGAATGCAGTGTGTGTGTATGAGTGCAGCGTGTGTGTATGAGTGCAGCGTGTGTGTATATGAGTGCAGTGTGTATGAGTGCAGTGTGTGTATATGAGTGCGGTGTGTATGAATGTAGTCTGTGTAGGAGTGCAGTGTGTGTATATGAGTGCAGTGTGTGTATATGAGTGCAGTGTGTGTATATGAGTGCAGTGTGTGTGTATGAATGCAGTGTGTGTGTATGAATGCAGTGTGTGTATGAATGCAGCGTGTGTGTATGAGTGCAGCGTGTGTGTATGAGTGCAGTGTGTGTGTATGAGTGCAGTGTGTGTATGAGTGCAGTGTGTGTGTGATCAGTGTGTGTGATCAGTGTGTGTGTATGTGTGCAGTGTGTGTATGTGTATGTGTGCAGTGTGTGTATGAGTATGTGTTCAGTGTGTGTATGAGTATGTGTGCAGTGTGTGTGTGTGTGTGTGTGTGTGTTGCAGAGCCTTGGTGGGGGTGGGCAATTTTATTATTATTATTTTTAATTATTTTAATATTTTATTTAATTATTTTATTTTATTTAATTATTATTATTATTTTTGTATTATTTTAATATTTTTTTATTGTTATTTTTATTATTTTATTTTATTTGTAATAATATTATTTTTTTACTTATTAATATTTTACTATTTAGATGTTTTGTTTTTCGTCCCCCCTCCCTGCTTGATACATGGCAGGGAGGGGGGCTCTCCTTCCCTGGTGGTCCAGTGGCATTGGCAGTTCAGTGGGGGGGGGGCTGTGGGGGCTGCAGAGAGTTTACTTACCTCTCCTGCAGCTCCTGTCAGCTCTCTTCTACTCCGCGTCGTCCATTCAGCTCTTCTGTCAGCTCACACTGTAAGTCTCGCGAGAGCCGCGGCTCTCGTGAGACTTACACTGGGAGCTAACCGAGGTGCTGAACGGACGGCGCGGAGGAGAAGAGAGCTGACAGGAGCTGCAGGAGAGGTTAGTAAACTCTCTGCAGCCCCCACAGCCCCATTGTCTGTATTATGGCAATGTAAATTGCCATAATACAGACACTGACTCGAGCATAAGCCGAGTTGGGGTTTTTCAGCACAAAAAATGTGCTGAAAAACTCGGCTTATACTCGAGTATATACGGTACATATATTTATGGCCATCGAGGAAATGGAATCTGTTTGAACATACATTTCAAAGAAAGCTGTATTTAGTATTCCTAAGCATTAAGACACACGTGGGGTAAGATTTATCATGGTAAACAGCTGCTATTCTTGGTGCAAATTGCTAAATGTTGAGAGACATTATATTGGTTTCCATAGTGATTGCATCTTATTTAGCTCTTTGCTCCAGAATAGCACACATTTTTGCCTTGACACATCTACCCAAAGAGTGTAAAAAATAGACTGTTTTATCCAGTTATTTGGGATAATTGTAGAACCTTGTTTTAGCATAATAATCATTTACATGAGTAATAATAAGCATTTTTTAAAAGAATGCATTCAGTTTTAATAATTTTGGTATAAATTCAAAATATTCCTATACATTTGTTATGATGTGCAAGTTTTATTTTCTAATTTTTTTGACCATGCTACCAGTCCTCATCCCTTGTAGGGTATACCTAAAAACACCTTGCAAAAGCTGCAGATCTCTTGTCTGTAGCCTTTGCATTCCTTTCCATTCAGACTGTATGTGACTGTCCAATCACAGACTTCCGAATGCAGTTCATTGAGGAGATTTTTCAAGGCAGCTGCTTTCGGCAGCCTCCACCGAGCTAAATAACCAGGAAGTAACAGGAACGATTGATTGACAGCAAGAGTTTGTAATAAGAATAATTCCTAATGAAATCTGAAAAAAAAAAATTAAATGACACACTTCACACATAAGGCACTTCAGCAGCTAAAGTGCTTTAGATGTTTGGAGTGTCCCTTTAACCACTATATTATCTACACTGGTACAGAATAATCTTTTCGTCTACAGGAACCTATTCCTTGCACTATGCTATATTAAGAATGATCAACCTTAAACAGGGAAGACAGGTGCATTCTTCTGACAATTTATTATGATAAGTCCCAAGGCACATTGTGTAAAAGCTCTGATCTGTCACTCCTGTTCCGCAGATAACATTTTTGACAGAGACCGATTTTAAGAGCCTCAAACAAATCATTTTAAATTTATGTTTCTCACCACAGGAGAGAAAAACAACAAACACATATACTCACATAATCAATAATATACACACATAGACACATTTTTATTTTTTTTTTAATTTGAAATGATGATCTGCAAAGACACTGTTATGATTGGTAAAGGAAACAATATATATTCTCTATGGTGTTTAGGAAGCAATTCACTCTTTTGTTTATCTTTGTTTCATTTCAAATATGATATTTAACTTGAAAGATTCATTTGTAGCATAATTCAGCTCCCATGCTGTGTCATCTTTAAATAAAAATCCAGTTGTCATTTTAGCACATTAAAGCAGTAGAGCGCAAAAAAAATCTAACTCTCTTATGTACAATGTATTACACTCGTGGATAAATGTTCTGTTTCTGCTAATGTTTGTTGTTTTTTTATTTAATGGAGAATGATAATCACAGTTTCTAGTAAATTTGATTCTTAGATGTTCTTTACTAAACAAAACATTTGATTTAAAAATATATAATACATCTGAAATATATTTGGTTAGCTTTAGGGTTAAGGTTGCTAATTAATAGCGATACAAAATAAAAAAATGCAAAAGTTATCGACAGCAAAATCACGTAATATGTTTCATGCCTCCATGGCATGTTATTTTAATTAATACTTAAAAATACCTAATCAGCATAATTTGTGTATGTCAAAATATTGTGTTGATGCTAAAACTTTATCAATAAAATATGCAGTTCAAAGTTGAATGGTAAAAAAGAGCATACAAAAGGAGATCCATATGTTCTTATCACACAAGACCAGTTTGGTGGGTTTTCCAGCCAATATAAGCAAACACTCTAGTGAATTTTTTTATGATTTGAATGAATGTTACATTTTAAAGGACACTAATTTTTCCATTTATCATCCATTTGTTATTAATTGCTCCTGTTCTTATCAACCTAAAGGGACACTATAGCCACCCACACCACTTCAGCTCATTGAAGTGGCCTGAGTGCAGTGTCCCTGTCCCCCTAACCCTACAATGTTAATTATTGCAGTTTTAACAAACTGTTCTTCTTAAAAACTACAATAATTACCTTGCAGGGTTAAGACTTCTTCTAGTGGCTGTTAATCAGACAGTCACTAGAGGCCCTTCTGGGTGATTAGGCGACTTCTGGCCACCTAATCGATGCTGGATGTCCTCACGCTCTCCATGAGGACATCCAGCGTCAGTCAATTCCCCATAGGAAAGCATTGATGTAATCCTTTTCTATGGGGAGGGCACAATGCACTCACAATGTTCATCCCGCATGCGCATTCGCGCCCCCCTTTGGGAGATAAGTGTCGACTGACATTAGTGCTAGTATTGTGTAAATACAGTAAGGGTATTTGTAACGGATCGACGGGCACCCCGACTGGGTACCTCCATTGAAGGATGCTCCTAGCGCTTCCTGAGGAATCAAAGCACTGCAGCAGACACCACAACCACCGAACCGGAGAAGCATACAAATGCTCTCAAGCATTTGAATGATGTAAACAGCTGAACAGGAAAAGCATACAATCAGCTTACACTCCTGGCAATCAGCATACAATCTAATTCCCCCAATAACGAGACGACACTTTGTTTTGAGGTCAAGCAGAACTGACTGTACTGGCACATACAGCCTCTTTTATTCACAACCCACAAACATAGTACTGCCCACAGGGTTTTGAAATACAACCAATCAATCCATACAATACACACAGACACTCCCACACAAAATCCTTCCCTCTGCATGTGATATGATTACTGAACACAATGGGTAATATAATTATCACAGGCAGAGAAATACAGTTTTATAAAAACATATCACAGGGACCCCAAAACATGCAATAACCCCATAAAAAGCATATCCTGGGGATCTGGGTAAACCACATATCCAAAATTCACCCAGATCCGTTCACTAGTTTGGAAGATACAGTTTAATGCAGATTCCGCAGAACATATACAGGCTGTATGAAAAATAATTACTGTATAATGTGTCCCCTGTATAGCTTAAAACTACTGCACGATGTCTTTGTGCACCAAATACCGGCGAGATTGCACCTTGTAGAAAAGTCCAAACAGTGTCTGTGAGTTAAAATGGCCGCCATCTATTGTTCTCACCATGTGCTTCATCCATTGTTCTCACCATGTGCCTCTGATACATGAAATGGTGGCCACCCAGTAACTCCACAGTTGTCCCCAGATGGTTCTTAAAGGGCCAGCAGCAGCATAATAAAATACAATATGCCCAAATCAGTTCCTAGAAGGGCAATACATCCCAGGGCCATAGTCGCAGGGCAAGAAGCTGGCAGTCCTCTCCAGGCACAAGTGGCGGGGCTGGTTCCGCCACAGTATTTAAACCCTTACTATACTGGGAGGACCACGAGGAAGGGGGTGCTACGGAGCTATAGTGCTAGGAATACGTATTTGTATTCCTAGCACTATAGTATCTATTTACTGTTAAACAATCCAGTTTCTTCTAATGTTATAGGCACGTTTTCACACTTATTGTTTTTTTGTTCTATGGGGAGCAGAAAGTTTTATATCTAGGCTAAATAGGCTGGAGACCTTACATTAAGGGACACCAGGGCACTTCTGGCACTACAACTACTACAGCACATTTGAGTAACTGTAGTTTTATTTACTAAACATCCATTTAATAATTAACTTGGTAAATTATAACAGTATTATTTAATAGATTTTGTTTTCTAACTTTCGAGCATTTGACATTAGAGTTTCCATTCATTTCCTATCAGCAGTCACGAAGGTTGTGTTTGATTTGGTGATTGCAAAACACTCTTTTGAACTACTTGCGCTGGACAAATAAAATCTGATTGTTCTGTATGTAATTTCTTCTCCAAACTCCCCCTTGTCTTTTCAAGACTTTATTTTCTCCGAATAAATTCCCATGTGACTCTACATAGGCAAGGAAATCAAGTAAGCTAAAAAAAATTTTTTTTTACATTGTTTAAATAATGCTGTGAAATCAGTTCTTGAGTGAAGGTCAAACTGAACTTGAAAATGTGTATAGAAAAAAAAGGAAAAGGGAAGAGTTCTGATGATTTTCAAGACATCAGTCATTTCACAGATGTTTGCTTGAAAATGAAATAGTAATAGACTTTCAACAACCATGATTAACTTAGTAAGTACTTTTAAATCTATTTCGCATGCTCTTTAAGCTCCAACTTTATGTGACATTTACTGTAAGTGGATTTCCTCAAGAATACATTAAAACATTAAATACGTATTTATCACATACATACACTTTAGTTTTTACAGCGGTTGATGTATGTTGTCATAATGTTAGTATTTTTAGACAACATTCTAATTTTGTTGTTTGATTTGTGATCACCTATCTAAGAATTCACATATTTGATGGTTCTTTGACTCTTCTGTAGGTATTTTTTTATGTACATCCATCATATTATCTGAATCCTTACAGAATGAATAAATGTGGAAAGCAGAAATACACGCATCAATGGCATATACAGTGAAAACTTGCAATATCAATAATCCCTTATTTAATATTATCAGAATGTGAGTCACAGGAGAGGTGTGATTATGATCAACCTATGGATTCATTTTCTCAGCAAGGGTTAAATTTGTTGTTAACTGTTTGTTCTTGTGATCTCTTAGAAGTGTTAATCTGTATAGTAAGCAAATAATATGAGCGTTATATAAAATATGTAAAAAACTAAAATAAAGTAATTTGAAACAAGGTGGTGTGTATACAAAATACAGAACAAACACTTAATATAACCATGGGAAGTATAAAAAGAACAAATACAAATTAAATATTAGTGTTATTTCATTAATAGACAATATACCGTATATACTCGAGTATAAGCCGAGTTTTTCAGCACATTTTTTGTGCTGAAAAACCCCAACTCGGCTTATACTCGAGTCAATTGTCTGTATTATGGCAATTTGCATTGCCATAATACAGACTGGGGGCTGTGGGGGCTGCAGAGAGATGTTACTTACCTTTCCTGCAGCTCCTGTCAGCTCTCTCCTCCTCCGCCGGTCCGTTCAGCTCTTCTGTCAGCTCACAGTGTAAATCTCGCGAGAGCCGCGGCTCTCGCGAGATTTACACTGGGAGCTGACCGAGGTGCTGAACAGACCGGCAGAGGAGGAGAGAGCTGACAGGAGCTGCAGGAAAGGTAAGTAACATCTCTCTGCAGCCCCCACAGCCCCCTCCTACACAGTGCCCATCCACTGGACCACCAGGGAAGGAGAGCCCCCCTCCCTGGCCAGCTAGCAAGCAGGGAGGGGGGACAAAACCATGTATATATATATTAATAATAATAAAAATAATAAAATAAAAATAATAATAAAATAAAAAATAATAATAAAATAAAAAATAATAATAAAATAAAATAATAATAATAAAAAAATTTAATGAAACAAAAAAAATATTAAAATAATAATTAAAAAATAAAAATGCCCACCCCCCACCAAGGCTCTGCATCACACTCTGCATTACACACACACATACACACACTGCATTCATACACACACACTGCACTCATACACACACACACTGCACTCGTACACACACACACTGCACTCATACACACACACTGCATTCATACACACACACACTGCACTCATACACACACACACTGCATTCATACACACACACTGCATTCATACACACACACTGCATTCATACACACACACACTGCATTCATATAAACACACACTGCATTCATATACACACACACTGCATTCATACACACACACTGCATTCATACACACACACTGCATTCATACACACACACTGCATTCATACACACACTGCACTCATACACAGCATTCTCATACACACACTGCACTCATACACACAGCATTCTCATACACACACTGCATTCATATACACACACTGCACTCATATACACACTGCATTCTCATACACACACTGAATTCTCGTACACACACACTGCATTCATTATATACACACACTGTAAATAAATATTCAATTAATATAATTTTTTAAGGATCTAATTTTATTTAGAAATTTACCAGCAGCTGCTGAATTTCCCACCCTAGTCTTATACTCGAGTCAATAAGTTTTCCCAGTTTTTTGGGGTAAAATTAGGGGCCTCGGCTTATATTCGGGTCGGCTTATACTCGAGTATATACGGTAGTACTGTTATGTTTAGAATATTTTTTTTTTTTATTAAGTTTTTTAATAGATTATATTAAACCTGAAAGAAAAATGAGAATTAAGGAGAATGATCTATGGACCAGAACTGCTTCATGTTTTGGTGCTTAGAGTGTCTCTTTAAAGTCATATACATATGAAGATGTAGATTATAAAAATCCACATTACTTAATTAACTTTATTATTTATTTATTTACTTATTCATTAGACTTGCACACAAAACCTACAACAAATAATTCAAATGCCTATTAGTCTACACTTGAACAAATCAATTTGTCGTGAATTTATGTTATGGACCATTTTTTAGGGCATAAATTAACAGGTATTTGATTGTCACCTCAAGTAAAAATTATTTGTGCACAAGTAATATTTATTAATATTTCAATGTACAAAAAAACACCAATTAAAGGGATACTATAAGTGCCAGGAGTACAAAGCTGTAATGCTGGCACTATAGCTCCCTCTACCTCCCCCGTCCATTGTGCCCCCACACTTGGGTAAAAAAATGGTTAAACTCCCTTTGTTTACTTACCTTTTCCCAGCTCTGATGTCCCTCGGCACTGGGTCGATGCTCCGCCCCCTCCAAGCAGTTACTAATGCGCATGTGCGGCAAATGCCGCGCACGCATTAGACCTTCCCATAGGAAAGCATTGAATGCTTTCCTATGAGGAACAATCTGACGCTGGATGTCCTCATGCAGAGCGTGAGGACATCCAATGTCAGATACTGGTCCAAAGGTATGTTTCGATTCAGGAAGCCCTTTAGGTACTGTCTGGGAGACAGTCACTGTGGGCAGACTTAGAGCTGCAATGTAAACATTGCAGTTTACATTGCAGCACAAAGGGCAAAAGGGACACTGCACCCAGATCACTTCAATGAGCTGAAGTGGTCTGGGTGCCTACAGTGTCCATTTAGGTGTTTTTAATGAGAGATGACATTGTGTACTATTTAGAGATAGTAGCCTGTTTAATAATTAAATATACCTAATAAAATGTGTTCTGTGACAACTTAACCATGATATTTCTAAGTGATTATTTGGTTATAATATGTAAGAATGGTCTATGTATAAAACAATAACAAGGTTATTTAAAGTTAATTCAACATGGATTTCAAACATAAAGCATAACTGACTTAGATAATTATTTTTAAGTTCAGCTATTTTGATCTTACATTTGAAATTTACGTTGAATTCACCTTGAATTCTCATTTCAGGGAATCACCCCTCAAAATTATTTATTTTTTATATTAAAAAAATGCAATATTTAATAGAAGTGTTTATTTATTTGTGAAATCCGCTCTGCAGCTCTATGTGCATGGTGAAAGTCCAAGGTTGTTTCTCACATATGACATTTCAAAATAGATATACTCACTAATGTATTACTCAAGGCATAAGGCATCCCCTACTGAGCTTAATGAGGATTTTGCAAGTCACCTCTGAATTACTTGATTTTATGATCTGCCTAGTCACATAAATGCTTAGTGAATTGTAATATATGTATTACATACAGTGGGGGGTACATCGTTCCATATTTAACACATGCTATCTTGACATACCATGCATTGAATACTATTGTAGTTGCCTGCTTATCTGCCATACATTTATATAGTATATTTCAGAAAGACATGAAAAATATGTTTTTACATTAAGAAAACCTCAACGTATGACATTGATCATCCATTATAAAATCAAAACATAAAAATAACATGAAATCCAAAACGTCTATGAGATGTGAGTCATACGATTTTTATCTTCCCGTTCCAAATGGTACTGTTAATTCAGTACAGTCAGATTTTTTTCCTGTGTTTGTTACAAAATAGAAATGCTATTTAAAATTGAACAAACCCACTACCTTAAGGAAATTAATTATTTTGATTAGATTTCATACATAGTCGTCACCCAGAAGGAGGAAATCCGAACTCATCTCACTAAACAAGACCAGGTGCAAAGCTGGACCTGAGGCACGCAATCCCCATACATAAATGGAAATAGAAAGTTGATTAAAGCACTCGAGGTACAAAAGGTAGCAGGTTTATTTAGAGAATCAGAGCATAAACAGCAATGTTCTGACCTCCAAAGAGGCCATTGGACCAACCCAGCTTGATAAAGACCTCTTTGGAGGCAAAAGCGTTGCTAATTATGTTCTCATTTTCCAAATAAATCTGCTATGACTATGCAGTATAGAATGCACATTATAACCTCTACAAATAGTCAAAACATATAACTTTATTATGTACAAAGAAAGTACTGTAGTGGAAAAAATAAAAAACATAATAAGCAAACAGAATGACAGAAACAAGGGCAATATAAAAATACAATAGTACAATACCAACAAATTAACCAGCCTCAGCACGGAAACACTAGTCACCAAACCCCCCAACATTTCGGAACCAGACCGGTTGCCTTTCTCAAGGGTACCTGCTAAATCTGATACCTTTTTTTACCTTGACTACCTGAAACATATTGCTTTTAATAAAGTGGCATGTCGTCTAGCCCTAGAATTTGTTCTTCCTTAGAGTCAAATGGTCTCTAACAGTAAAAGTGCCAGATTGCCCCTTCTACAATATTTTCTTAAGATAACACATATTTTATTAGAACATGGGAGAGATATAAAAAACATGTAACAACAACAACAAATAAGAAATCTGTGTGGGAAAAAAGGGAATCCATATTTCCATAAATGATCAACCTATGGATTCATTTTCTCAGCAAGGGTTAAATTTGTTGTTAACTGTTTGTTCTTGTGATCTCTTAGAAGTGTTAATCTGTATAGTAAGCAAATAATATTAGCGTTATATGAAATATGTAAAAAACTAAAATAAAGTAATTTGAAACAAGGTGGTGTGTATACAAAATACAGAACAAACACTTAATATAACCATGGGAAGTGTAAAAAGAACAAATACAAATTAAATATTAGTGTTATTTCATTAATAGGCAATATAGTACTGTTATGTTTAGAATATTAAATTTTATTTATTTATTTATTTTTTTTATTACGTTTTTTAAAAGATTATTAAAAAAAACACAACACATAACCGAGCAAGATGCCACAAAAAAACATTTTAACCCGGGAACAACATACAGTAACATACATCTTTAAAGTGTCAGAGAAAAAAAAAAAAAGAAAAATCTGCTAAGACAGAGTATCAAATTACAATATCGTAAATTCAGTAATAGCAGAGAATAGGCATAACTACATCTACCCACAAAGACAGAGATGGGTTATAGCTTACAAACAAAGCACACAGAACTGGTCTCACATAGGATAATAAAGAGGAGAGTCAAATTACCCATAAACAAATTAATTTAATATCATCTAGAGGATCAGAGAGCCCATAAGAGTCTGTCCTGTTCTTGCTTTCAGCCTAATTTGGCAAAATTGTAACACATTTTTCCATAACTCCAGTCCTTTACCAGCTTCTAATCTCTTCAATAAATTTAGAATAAAACACACATAGTCCCTCATTAGGGAAATCGTTAATCAGGAGTAGGCCCTTTTCCATCTCAAGTTGGTATAATAGTTATAATAATAATAATAGTGCTTTAACTTGACCTTTATTTGGGATCTCCATATTTTTCCAGAATCTGTCAATTAAAATTTTAGTTGCCATTATCAATGAACAATCACCAATTCTAAATTACCATGTATTTCTAAGCCAAAGAGATGGAGTAGGGCAAATTCCGCTTTATACTCAAAGCGTATACCTCCAATTCTAAAGATAAGATCAAATGTGATATTCCAAAGGAGTTTAATTCTGGGACAAGTCCACCAGATATGGAGTAAAGTTCCTTCAGGATGGAAACACCGCCAACAATTTGGAGGATTAGAATTAAATATATTTTAGAAAGTCTAACAGGGACTATATACCATCTAAACAAAATTTTAGTGAAGGTCTCTAAAATATTCAGATTATGTATATGTTTCTTCGTCATCATAAATGCTTTACACCAATTATTGTATGTAATAGAAATAACTAAATCTTCTTCCCATTTAGTTAAAGCATTGGGTATGTCCGGGACCCCCGTGAGTTTTATCAGGTCCACAGCTAGACCTGAAAAAATCTTCCTAAACAAATTGCCCCATCACCAACTTGGGAAATAATATTATCTTTAAGGAAACTCTTAAGACGCAAATAATTAAATATTTCTTTAGAGGGTAAGTCCAGCTCCTTCCTAAGAACTTCAAAACTTTTCAGATGCTCTCCGATATATAGATCTTTTATTCTGTAATTAAAATTTTTATACCAATGCCCTAAATTTATCTCTAACATAAACTGTTCTAAAGAGCGTACGGTAAGATTCTCATGGAGTTTTTTTATTTATTTTCAAGATATTTTTTATATTTGTCCATTCTTTGAGAGTTTGAGATAGGGACAGAACAGACAAGACTGAGATCTCATGCAAATCTTTAGTCTGGCTCACTTCTCTCCACAAAAGAAGCTCCAAATTATCCAAACCAATTTTAGCTAACTCAATTTTATACCAGGCTTGTTTTCTAGAATCACTTAATTGTAAATGGCAAGCATGGACCAACATATTAGCCTGATAGACTTGAATAATCAGGGGGGTATCCCAATCCCCCCTGCTGGGTCTTCCTTGATAGAGTGTAAGTGTTGATTCTAGGACGTTTCCTTTTCCAGATATAAGATGTAATACTACTTTGGACCATGTTCAGCCAAAAGCGAGAAATCAAAAGGGGAAACATGCTAAATAGGTAAGCCCATTTGGGGATTATATAGGCTTTAATAGTATTTCTCCTTCCCCACCAGGAGATCTCATGGGCTCTCCATTCTTTAAGTAAGGCATTGGTCTTTTAATAATTTAAAAAAATAGAATATTTGTTTAATCATATAAAGAGTTTTTTGTAATTGGAATAGACTTTTATCTAAAGACTTTTAAGCATTCAAGACAATAAAATAATTGTCCAGGGTTGATCTTTAAATAATAATTACTAGTTAATTTCATTATTTTGGTTTATTTTTCTTTGTTTCACAGTTCTACATTTTCTTTGTCTATATTTTTATATCAACAATATGATATGCCCATACATTTTCTGTTCACTGAAAGGCACGTTTGAAGCAGTAAATTCAGTTGTTTACCCGTTGAGGGCACAACTTCAATTGGACGCAAGCAATGTTTGCTTTTTTGCTATGCGTGTGTTCAACCGCAATTTCCATCTTTCTCAGTTATTGCACCAACACATATTATATACCCTTTTTAAAGTGAATAAATGGCTTTAATTTGATTTGACACATACATATATAAATTCTCACTTATATACATCTGCAATATCAGGATGTATAAGTTAAAACAGAGAGTGGCATTTAGCTTCCATCTTCTGACTATGTTCTGTATGACAGGCATCTCCTGTTACATTAGAAATATTATGCGCAGTGCATTGGTGTTGGCCAACTGATAAAGACCAGATCAAAATGGCCTTGGATTATAGAGGGAGACCTCTTAAGCTCCAGAACCAGTAAGAGAATCACTGTGGCTGAACTCGACCACAGAGTCCTCTATGGAGTTAAAAGGTTGTATGCAGTGCTAACTTTAAGTATTGCATGTAGCTCGTCAAAAAACGTGGGGCCCTAAAAATAGCCCCAGCCGACAGAGGGGAACCCCAGGAATCTATTGATACCAGGCATTCCTGTTCTGTGCAGGGATTTAACGGTGCTCACACTGCATTGCTAACTATGGGGATTTAATTCCCCATTGAAGTGCTGCAGCTGATCTTACTCTGAGCTGCTTAAAAATAGCCCCAGTTGACAGAAGGGAACCCCAGTTATCTACTGATACTTGTTGTTTTTTTTTTTTTGGTGTGTGCAGGGGTTTAGCTCTGCTCATGCCAAGATCTAGCTATATACATTTACATCTCTGGTACTCAGGAACTACAGGTGTTCATCTAGTGTATGTGACCAATAGGCCAGCAGAGCTGCTTGTCAATCCACATCATGGGTGCCACAGAAACACAGGTTTCGTGATCTTTAAAAAGACCCATAGGGTTGAAACGTCGATCACATTTATGCAACTTTGCTTTTTTGAACACTAAAACCACATATACCTTTGAAGACCTGGAGTGCACCCATTACTCTTATTTTGTATGTATGTGTATTATATATATACATATATATATATATATATATATATAAAAAAAATTGCAGATAATATTCATCAGTGTAGAGTATGGTAAGTAGATAAAGTCCCACTGGAGGCAGAGTGGCAGTGAGATGACGAGGTTCTTTAGTGTTTTAGTGTTTAATTTTGTTCCGAATGTAAATTCGGATTAATTTCGGCAATTCGGACATTTGGATGCTTCTGAATGCTCGAATTGGCAAATTTTCAAAGTGCCGAACTGAATTGCCGAAGTGCCGAATTGCCGAAGTGCCGAATTGCCGAATTACCGAATTGCCGAATTGCCGAACCAAACCGGAGTGCTGAAGTGCCGAAGTGCCGAACTTCGGAAGTGCTGAAGTGCTTTGGATTTCTGAAAAGTGGCAAAACAAGAGAGGGAGGGAAAATTACTTGAATGATGACAGGAATCTAGACCAATGAGCTAATTCCTGGCACTGGAAGCCCTATAGATGTGTAAGTGGTTGTGGTGGAAGTCCAGGCACTGGGTTAGGGGTAGGGTTAGGGTTAGTGGTAGGGTTAGGATTAGAGGTAGGATTAGGGGTAGGATTAGGGTTAGGTGTAGTGTTAAGGTTAGGGATAGGGTTAGGGTTAAGGGTAGGGGTAGGGATAGGGTTAGGGGTTGGGGAGGGTTAGAGGAAGGGTTAGGGGTAGGAGTAGGGCTAGGGGAAGGGGTAGGGTAAGGCCCTGGAGGAATTGGCTTCATAAAAGGTCTGCATTGTGGAGGGCCATATTTCATAGTTGGGCAGTTTTGTATTCTAGGGTGTCTGTGGTCATGGCTTTGGGACTGACAGTATCCTTGAGGCATATAGGCCCCTGAGATGCAAGGTCTGCGGGTGTCATCAGATATGGCTGAAGTGACGGTGTGATCACCCCTTTCTTCTGTTCCTGGGGTTTAGATGCATTAGTATGTCTAGTGTTCTTCACGATTTTTGGCAGATTTGCTGGGATTAATAGCATCTGGCGGCTGTGGGTTGGTGGGTGCACTGAGCTATGCGGCCATTTTGCATGGTGGTTCAGCCATGCCCCTTTTTTGTAAACTTTATATGTGCTACTGTGATAAAAATCAAAAATTTTTGCTTAGGTATACCCCTTCAGTACAGTATAACCCTAGTCAAGTTTATGTAAAAATACAGGCTGAAATGATGCCCTGCCCAGTATAGTTATTTCACAAATGGCAAATTGAAGATGAGTCTAAGGCATTTTGGAGTATTTTAGTAACTCACATGTTTAAATTACTCCATAAATGCATACTATATGTGAAATTGCACATGGAGACTCTCACATGATACACTTTGAGCTTTATTGAGGTGTATTGTTATCACAATTTTTAACCCCTTTGTGACCGTGGACGTCTGACCAGGTACGTCTGACAAAAAACGGTTGTTAATGACCTTGGACGTACCTGGTACTTCCGCAGCAAATGTGAGCGCTGGAAGTGATCGTGATTGCTTCCAGCTGTTCTAATGCTATAACAGCGATGCCTTGATGTCAAGGTATCCTGCAATACCTCTCCTGACTGCCGGGCCGCCGGGTGATCGCTCCCCAAGAGTGATCACTTCCGGGTTGCCCCACGTGGTGCCCGGCAGTCTAGCAGAGCATCGGAAGCCATCGGGCAGGCTTCCAATGCTCTGCCTGTGTGCTCAGTGCCTTGAGGGGTCGAAGCACTCAGTGAAGATTAAATAATGATAAAAATGTAAAAAGTAAAATATCAATATTAAAACCCCCAGTATTCTTATTCACTTACCTGATCGCTTCCATTCCCTCTGACGGCGATCGTTGTTCCTCTCAGTCTGGGGGGACTGTCTGACTGCCCAGACGTTCCCCCTTAAGCATTTTAGGCCCCCGCAGGACTTGTGATCTCTTAAAACCCCTTAAAACTGAGGAAATACCTCTTAAAACTGAGGAAACCTTACATATAATCAAACGTCTTGTGACCCACCTACGTAATTATAAGGAGGAAACTCAAAAACAAACTCAACAAGCTTTCAATATGTAGAAAATATGTTTTTACAAATATAATTGCATGCTCATATTATGATAATAAGGCATTTTACCTTAAAATATATATTGACATAAGTATATTAAATTGCTTGGCTCAATCATATGCGATTTGTACTTTTTGGAATAAAACAACCTCTTAGGGGACTGTAAGTCTTTCTCGCACACAAGAACAAGCTGACCTTTATATTTTTGTCCTGCTCCATATAAACAGTTAAGGCAGTTTGGTTTTTGAATCTGACATTTGCAGTAGTCTGGATTGTTGAAACTTTAATAGGACCTACCATGTCTAAAAATGTATGTTATTATTGTTCATTTTTTGGGAGTAAAGGTTAACACGTTCACTGTCCACATAACATTTATACAGACTAAAGGTCTTTATCCGTAACATCAATGCCCATCTGTACTTTTTTATTTTTGTGACACTATCTAAAATCGCTAAAATATTTTTGGAAAAAAAAGTATATCTTTCTAGAATGAAGTTTAATTCACAAATGTTGAAACAAGAAGTCTAGATAAACCAGAGCTCTGGAAATTCAAGGTCAGAAATATATATGATTTTGATTTTTGTAATTATTATATTATAATTGTATATGATTAATCTATGATTTTATAATTCCAATATCTATTTAAGAATAGAATGATGCTAAAGAAATTATATTGAAAATATTTTAAATTTAGCATTTTTTTATATAAAGTAAAATTGTTTTTATGCAAATTCTGATATATGTGTAAATATTTTAAGAGTTAATCTATTGTTTTTAATACATTTGATAATGACAATAATAATTGATTTAGTCATGTCAAGTAATTATATACTTTTTTTTTTTTTTTCATTTTCCAGGAGGTACAGGAAACATCTTACCACAACTAGTGGAGGTATGTGTAATTCCTGTTTCTGATTAATATTTGTTTTTATATATAATTGTTTTATTTGTATGCACTCTTTAGTCATGCTATTGAGTTCTTTAATTTGAGTGAATGTTGAGGTTTAAAGCATTCTTTTTTTTTTGGCTAGGTAATAGAAATGATTATTCTAATCACAATAGCACCTTCATAACTGTCAATTTAATGGAGCATTTTATTTAAGTGTGATATTCATGTGAAACAATATTTCTATCTGTGTGTATTCAGGGAGAAAGCATTAGTATAAACATTAGTTATTCTCCATATATTACAAGTAATCACAGCTACCGGTGGATCTGTTTTCGATAAATTCTGTTCATTTTGAATAAAATAATAAAAAAATATTACAGAAATATTTATCTTTTGATCATTATGAATAAATATATTTTATATTATTAAAGTGCACATGAATAAGTAGGATAAGCGTGTTTTAGGACATGGACAGTGATCCAATCTGTGCAATTATTTTGATTATTCCTCATAATTAATGGGGAATAATACACAAATCGCCTCTGAGCAGTTGAGAAGTCTTATCTCATGCAGAACCCGGGCAAACATGTGGGAATGACACTCTAGTAGTAGCTATGCTCTAGACTGACAGATGTCCATCATCAAATATCTTGCAGCAGCTTCTTTTTCTCATTATCTAGAGTCTGGTTACAACAGCAGTTCAGCCTAGTGAGGTTCATTCATGTAGAGGACTCGGATGGAGAAGGGGTAAAGCACAAGGATGAAACATGGAGGGGATCCTAGCTCAAAGACTGCAGGGGAATCATCAGCATTGGACCTCTGAAGAGAGCATATGTGCTACTAAAAGGCATCAATTAGGATTTTAGTGAGAGAAACCTGAAGTTTGAAGACAGATCACTAGTCAATGTTGCCATATGTACTATGAGCACAAATATGCATTCATACTCTATGATAATGTCAGATGTCTACAGTTCACTAAAACAAACCCATAACCTTTACACTATCCTAATGCTGTCAGGCTCAAAGTTTAGTAGATGGAGCCCAAAAAGCCTGAAAACAATGGACCAAGTTCGCAGTACAAAAAAATCAGACAAAGAGAGTAGTCGGGGAAGCCAAAAGTCAGGACAGGCAGCACAGGACAGAAGCAATGGAACAGGCAAGGATCAAAATAAGGATACAACAGGATAGTCACCGAAGATCTTTACACGATCAGGAGCACAATACAACTGAGCAAGGAATCAAGGATGTGTGAGGTTTAAATAAGGAGAGTGGGTGGTCTTGTCTATTGTAGTTCCTCCCTGGTCTCCACTTCCTGTTCCATTAAAAGGCTATGTTTCGGTGCACGTGCACCAGAAGCTCTACCTCTTGTGTGGTCACATGTGGAAGCAGCAGTGTTCACATGTTCACATGTTCACATGTGTAACAGAGTTTTATCTTGCCGTGTTTGGTAACCAGCGTTCGTACGAATGGAGTTCTGCCTTCTGTATTGCTGTGCTCAGTAAGTGGTGTTGTACCACGAACAGAGGTAGTGTTCATATGAATATGAGCGGTCGGCGTGGGTGGTTGAGCTGACCGTGCTGTCTGGAGAGTCGCGCTCTTAGCAGCGTCCTCCTAAAGTGCGGCATGGGAGCACAAGGTAGGTGAGTGTGGAAGTGAGGTTCTGATAAACGCATATGCTACCTCTAGTCCTTGATGCTACCTTAACACCTATACCATCCCTAGCATAATTTAACTTAACTTTAGCACACTAATCATTGCCTAAAATATAATAAATTATAAAAGATACATAACAGTGAACTACTTATAAAGGTATTATTGAGCCATCTCTGGGTTCTCAAGATGTGTATAAACTGCTCAGCCTCCAATCTTGATGTTTATTATGTCTCCAGAACCCCATAATGGCAATATTGTTCCACCTCTTTCTCTCTTTCACATTCTATCATGTTGAGTTAAAGGGACAGTATAGTAACCAGAACAACCACAGTTTAATTGGTATTACCTGTCCATGCAGGCATTTTAATGTAAATACTGCTTTTTCAGAGAAAAGGCAGTGTTTACATTGCTCCCTAGGGACACGTCCAGTAGCAGTCACTCAGACAGCCACTAGAGCTGCTTCCTGGGTCAGTACTGCACAATGTGCAGCACTGATGTTCAGCATCACACTTTGCATGGAGATGCTGAAATTTCCCCATAGAGATGCAGTGATTCAATGCATCTCTATGAGGAGATGCTGATTATTCAGGGTGGAGTTTGGTTGCACCACCCACCCCACCACCTTGGCTGAGATCATAAGAATTTACCAACTCAGCCAAACCAATGCTTTCTCTTAGGAAAGCATTGGATTGGCTGAGATAGTCAATTCTGATGATCTCAGCCATGGAGGCAAGGCAGGACAGAGCAAGCACCGGCGGATCCATGCAGCGCTCAAGTTTTTATCCTATTTAAGGAGGGGCATGGAGAGGGCAGCCACCTAAATAGTGTTTTTTTTTTTTTTAAATTCTTTATTTTTTCATCTTGACAAGATAAGCATGCAGATAATAGGCATATATGGCTTATGCAAAAGCCCAACATTGTGCAACATGTTTACACGTGTTTATACAGTGTCCTTATACATTAGGTACAGAGACCGGCACGTATGACCGTAAGCTTGTTTGGCTACTAGTCAAGGATTTTTATTATTTTCTGTTTTTTTTTTTTCTGTTTTTTTTTTTTTTTTAAATGCTGTATGTATCAACCATGCATGGTGCTTGTACAGAAGAAGAAAAAGGGTGGGGGGCGGTGTACGCATACACTCGTCGGTGCAGTGAGTCATGTCGTTAGGGTATCGATGAAGGTGTTGATCAGAAGCTTCGTTGGGAACGTTATCTTCATATGGCATATCGGGTGCAGCTTCATCGTCTGTACCGATGTGTAGTGCGATATTCACCGGCCTCAGTTATAAACGCAGCCATGCATGGATTTTTATTTTTAGAAAATAAGTTATACAGGATAGTAAGAAAGTAGAGGGGTGAAAGACTAGGAAGGAGATGCCAGGGGTTCAGGGGGTGTGGGGGGGAGGGGGGGGAGTGTACCGGGGGAGCGTCTTTGGTAGAGTCCGGGCCCTCAGTCGTCTATGTAGTCTTCCCAAGGTTCCCATGTCTTAAGGAATGTTTGGAAGGTGTCTCTAATTTGTGCAGTGAGCTTATCCATTAGATGCGCTTCTTTAATATATTGTATTACTGTTTCTATCTGCGGCATGTCTGTGTGTAGCCACTTTTTTGCCATTGCTCTCCTGGCGGCTAAGGTAATTTTGTTCAGCAGTTTTTGTTCTTTGTGTGGCAGGCTGTCTATTGGTCTGGATATTAGAAATGTCCAGGGGTCTGGTCGGATGCACTTGTGTAGGACCGTCGTCAGTAGTGTGGCTATCGTTTCCCAGTAGGTTTGTGCCTTCGGGCACCCCCACCACATGTGCAGATATGTGCCCTGTTCCCCACACCCCCTCCAACAGGTGTCTGTTGTTGTTTTGCCCATTCTGCAGAGCTTCACCGGTGTGGTATACCAGCGCATTAGTGTCTTGTAACACTGCTCTTGATGGAGGACACAAATGGAGGCCTTCGCTGCCGCCTCCCATATGTCCTGCCATTCCCCGCTCTCCAGAGGTTGCTGGAGGTCTGCTTCCCAGTGTGCTATGTATGTGGGTATGTGGGAGTCACCTGTCGGTGCGCTTAGTTGACTGTAGAGTGCGGTGATGAGGCCGGTACGTGGACCCTCCTCGATACATAGTCGCTCAAAGAAGGTAAGTTTTGCCAATGCCGCTGCCTTGATATGTGGTTTTGTTGCAAAGTCCCTCAGCTGCATGTATCTGAAATAGTCCTTTGTTGTCAGGGGGGCCAGGGTCTTTAGTTCATCGAATGAATGGAACCTGCCCGCGTGGAATAGCTGGTGGTATCTCTGTATACCGGTATCTTCAATGTTTCTAAAGTCTCTGGCAGTCATTCCCGGGGGGAAGGCTTTATTTCGTAGGTATGGGGCTAGTGGTGACACCGGGTGCGTGAGTGCGTATTTATGTGCCGTTAAATCCCAGATTCTGATGGAGTTCAGAATGGCTGGGCAGGTGGTGCGAAGCACTGGTCTGTCCGCTCGAGGCAACCAGATCCAGAACTGTGGTAGGTCCGTGGACATGAGCAAGGTCTCCACATCCGCCCATCTATGTGTGTCTGGCGGTGCGTGCCATTCTATCACCTGGGCGAGTTGTGCTGAGAGGTAATAGAGGTGAAGGTTGGGAAGTCCCAACCCCCCTCTGCTCTTAGACCTGTAGAGTGTCTGTCTCTTAATTCTGTGTCTTTTACGGGCCCAAATGAAGTCGTCAATGGCAGTTTGTAGTGTTTTTAGGTCTGTTTTGGTCACTTTTGTTGGGAGCGCTTGGAACAGGAAGAGCAAGCGTGGGAGCAGATTCATTTTTATACTATGCAATCTTCCTATCCATGAAATTGGTTTTTCATGCCATCTGTCCAGATCTTTTAACAGGGCTGTGATAATGCGGAGGTGGTTTTCTCTGTATAGGTCCTCGGGGCGGGCTGTCAATTTTACTCCAAGGTATTTTATAGGGTTGTGGGTGATGGTCAGGTGGGTTGTTTGTTGGACCGCTACGACGTCTTCCTCCGTCATTGCTATGGGCATACCCACGGACTTATCTACATTAATTTTGTATCCCGACACTTGGTTATATGAGTCTAGGAGGTCCAGGAGGTGTGGGATTGAGCTCCCGGGGTTGGTGACAGTGAGCAGAATGTCGTCTGCGTAAGCAGAGACCTTAAATTCTTCTGTCGCTATCTTCACTCCCGTGATCTGCGGGTGGGATTGTATTGATTGCAGCAGAGGTTCTAGGGCCAGTATGAACAATAGCGGCGACAGCGGGCACCCTTGCCTCGTGCCGTTTGTAAGGTTGAAAGGGCATGGAGGCGCACCCGGTATCACCGTCTGCGCCCTTGGGTTATGGTACAGTGCTCTCACCGCTGTTATATAGAGGTCTGGTATCTGTAATTTCCTTAACAGGGTAAACATAAAGTGCCACTGAAGTCTGTCGAACGCCTTCTCCGCGTCCAGGGAAAGGATCAGAGAAGGCGTTCGGGACTCCCCCGCCCACCACATGAGATCTACCGCCCGTCTGGTATTTTCGTATAGTTGTCTGTTGGGTACAAAGCCAACTTGGTCAGCGTGTACGAGTTTCGACAGGAGTGGGTTTAACCTGTTCGCTAGCAGCTTGGCATAGATTTTTACATCAAAGTTTATAAGTGAGATAGGGCGGTAATTTGCGACTAGCGCCGGGTCTCTATCTGGCTTCGGGATCAGGACGATGTTAGCTGTCGTAAGGTCTGGGGATGGGGCTTCTCCTTTTGTCCAGTGTGTGTACATGTTTGTCAGGTGTGGCACCAGGTCCTCCCTGTAGGTTTTGTAATAGGCCCCATCGAAGCCGTCTGGGCCTGGGGCTTTGTTACCCTTCAGTGCCGTTATGGCCCTATCTACCTCCTCCGCGTCTATCGGGTCCCCCAGGGGGGCAACCAGTTCCGCTTGGGGTAGTGGGAGATCTATTGCCTCTAAAAACTTCGCCACTGCTGTGGCATGCAGCTTGTTACTGCTTGTCAGAGTGGGAGAGTGATTATACACTGACATGAAGAATCTGGTGAATTCTTCATTGATGTCGGTCGGGCTTGTGAGTATCTGCCCTTTGTCGTTTCTAATGGCGTGGATCGTAGGCGCTTGTGTTTGGGGTCTGAGGGCCTTCGCCAGTAGGGAGTCCATTTTATTGGACTTTTCATAGAACAGTCTTTTTGTCCTTACTAGCGTCTTGCCTATGTCGTCCAACATAAGTTCTGTAATGAGCCGTCTGAGTTCTGTCAGTTCCCTAGTCGTGGTCTGAGTGACCATCTGTTTGTGTTGCATTTCGGTTTTACGCAATTGTGTTTGTAGTGCCGTGAGTGTCTCGTATTTCTGTTTTTTCCTACGTGTCGCTATTTTTATGAGGAGACCACGAATCACCGCTTTATGGGCCGCCCACAGGGTCGTTGGTGTTATGTCCGGTGTAGCGTTTGTTTGGAAGTAATGCCCGATCTCCTGTCGGAGATCCTCCTGTGTTTGTGTGTCTTTCAGCATGGAGGCATTTAGTCTCCATTTCCATTGCGTGTGATTACCGGGTGCTTTCAATGTTATTTCGATATCTGCATGATCCGACCACGTGATCGGATTGATTTGTGAGGTTTTTATCCATTGCATTCCCATGCTATTTGTAAGGAAGAGGTCTATGCGGGAGTAGGATTTGTGAGCCGCGGAGAAGAAGGTGAAGTCCCTCTCTCCCGGGTGATGCAGTCTCCATGGGTCAAGCAGTCCCGTGTGTTGTATGAAGGTGTGGAGGAGTTTGTCTTGGCCCCCCCTATTATGCGATCGGGGCAACTGTTGTCCACCCCCTCTGTCCGACGCCGGGCAGGGCGTGGCATTAAGGTCCCCCCCTAGAATTAGTATGCCTCTCGGCAGGTTCTTAACTATGAGTTCCAGATCTCTCCAGAATTGTGGGTTTGGAGTATTTGGGCCATATACGTTGATAAGGTGGTATGTGTTGTTGAGCATTGTTCCTGAGAGTACCACGTACCGGCCCTCCATGTCTGTTTGCACCCCAGTGACTCGCATGGGGCAGTTCTTATGCATGAGTATTTCTACTCCATTTCTTTTACATGTCGCCCTAGATGTGTAGGCTCTCGTATAGATATGGTTCGTAAGTTGAATCCTAGAGGTGCGAGGAATGTGGGACTCTTGGATAAAAGCTATTGTGGCCCTCTGTCTATGGATTTCTCTCAGTAACAGCCTGCGTTTGTTTGCGGTGTTTAGGCCATTTACATTTAGTGAGGTCAGGAGGAGGTCCATGTGTCGGGGTGTGTGTCGTGTTACTTTGAGCTGTGACTTAGATTTGTGGGGTACTCACACTTGGCTGCTGTATTCTATGACAGGTCTGCAGTGAGGATCCTATGCGCTCAGAGCGTTGGGTC
Organism: Pelobates fuscus; assembly: GCF_036172605.1. NCBI lineage: Eukaryota > Metazoa > Chordata > Amphibia > Anura > Pelobatidae > Pelobates > Pelobates fuscus. The sequence continues at coordinate 25,899,142 of NC_086328.1, forward strand.
TCTCCGCGGAGTTTCGGCTCGTCCGGTACGGGGATGGGATGAGGGGTGGGTAAGGCGGGGAGAGTAAAGAGATACAAGAGAAGAAGTAGAGAGAAACAGGCGAGCAGGCTCAGAAGGTCTACCACCTGTTAGAGTACAAAGTTATAGTGTACAATATTTAGTACAAATTCAATAACAAAAACACAAAAAAACAATAACAATTCAACAACAGGAATTCCGGGTCTTATCAATCGCCAGGAGCTGTGGGGGTGTGCAACCGCTCCGCTGAGGGGATCACCTCTAAGGGAGCGGTGGCTGCCAAACCCAGCACCCAGTCAAACCCGCATTCAGCTAACTACAGCTAGTGTGTAGGTGGGGGGGGGGTCCGCCCCCATCAGGATCTCCCCCTGTAATGTGTGTTGGGGCTCGCCTGCCTTAGGTCTGTGTGTATAAAAGGTACTTGTCGTGTGTGCCACCCAGGTTCCCTATACCTCATCTGGACTCCCACCTACCATACGGGGGATCATTCTCCACCCCCTCACCGCCCCGGGCCCCCACCCTCAGGACTGGTCCCACCTCCCGGGCGGTATTCCCGGAGCGCCCCGGGGGAGGAAGGGGGGGGGGCAGAAACGGGGGGGGGGAAGGCCAGCTTTGAGTGATCTCTGTTGATGTACACCCCCCACCCCCCCGGAACCCACCCCAGCCCCCCCACCCGCCCCCAGGCACCCCATAAGAGGCCCCAAGTCAAGCGAGGCAAAGGTCCCTGTAATACTGGGCGTCTCTAGTAAGCGTCCCGCTACTCTGTGACTCCGCTGTAGCTTGGCTTTTGACCGTAGAGCAGAGTAGCTAAGTGTCCGCCATCAGATCGCAGTCATACCCCTTCTCAGGGCATGCGTGGCTTAGTTTCCGGGAGTCCCAATAACCATTGTCCCCCCCCCCCTCCCACCCCAGTCTCAGTATATACTTGCTCTCAGTCCAGGCTTTGTAAACCGCTGTATTAAGAAGTCCTTCAGTTAAGCAGGTCAGTTTGCATTCGGCTCAATGCTCCCGTGGTTTTGTTGCTGAGGTTCCCTTTTAGTGCATGTCCTCCGTCAGGTCGCTGTGCCCCCATGCGTCTGGTAGTAGTGGGAGTTGGGCCTGTCCTCCCTGGGGAAGTTGTAGATCAGCCGGCACAGCTATGTCAAGGCCTGTGAGGAAAGTTGGTATGTCCATAGAGGGTAGTAGCACTGCTGGCTTGGGTCCCTTGAAGACTATAATTTTAAAGGGGTATCCCCAAGCAAACCTCACCCCCTGTTCCCTGAGGAGATCTGTTACCGGTCTCCAGGCCTTGCGTCTTTGCAGCGTAGAGGGAGCTATGTCCGGGTACAATTGCAGTTCAGTGCGTTCCCAGGTGTATGGGTGCGATCTGCTATGCTTGAGGATGGCTTCTTTTGTTTTGTAGTAATGCCATTTTATGATGACATCCCTTGGGGGGCTGTTGTTAGGGCCTTTAGCTCTGAGGGCCCTGTGGGCTCTGTCTATCCACCACATGTGCTCTGGTATATCAGGGAGGCTGCGTCTGAAAGTGCTCACCAGTGCTGCTTCTAGGTCTGTCTCCCCTACTGTCTCTGGCAGGCCGCGGATGCGTAAATTATTGCGGCGGGCTCTGTTAGAGATGTCCTCCATTTCTATTTCAAGGTCCACAAGCCTGTGCTGCAGGGCATTGGTGACAGTGGTGTTATCATTTTGGGCTTTGGCGATCCCGGCCATCCGGCGCTCAACTGCCGCTGTGCGGATGCCAATGGCGGCTATTTCCGCCTTCACTTCTGCCGTCGACCGAGCTATTTCCGCCGCCAGGAAGCCCTTGACCTCCGCAATGGAGTGGAGGATCGTTGCGCTCGAGGTTTCAGTCGGCGCCCCCCGCGACGGGGTCCCACCCGGTGCCTCCTCCTGCCTATGCGGCTGGTCCGTCTGGGCGCCTCGAGTGGTAGGCCGCGGCGTGGATAGCATGTCCGCGACCAACATCGCGTCTTTATGGCCCTGCTTTGACAGCTTCCTGCTGGCCATTTGCTGCGGGAGCAGGGGGACAGTTCGGGCTGTTTTGGTTTTTTTTTTGGGGTAGCTGTAGCGTGTTGCAGGGCGTTTTGGCGGGCTTCGGGTGCGGAGCTCTGCTCTCAGGCGGCCATTTCGCACGGCGGTCAAACCACGCCCCACCTAAATAGTGTTTTTAAGAGATACAGGATCAGCTGGAGACTACTAAAGACAGATAGCTCTAGGATTGCAACATTAACTTATACACTTCCCTAACACTAACTCTAAACTTGAACCACTACATTAGAATCAACATTTACCATTACACTAACACTAACCATTGCCCCTATACTTCCCTAATGCCACTTACTCTATCTTAACATTCACCTTAACACTAAATGTTACCTAAAACATTATGTCCAGAGATACATAACAACAAAACATGAGGAAAATGAAGCCATTCAGGGTTCTTGAGATGGCACCACTGAATAACATTAATTTCCCATAACACACAATTTTTTATCATGTGTTTTCTCTTTCTTTAAATCGAACAGACTTAAGAAGATCAAGATCACAGTTACTTCTAGAAATGTGTTCAGGATAATGGACAATATCAATAAAGCATTGGTCAATGAGTGACCTCCCCTAAGCCTATATACAGTCACCATAAGCAGTAATACCATCAGAGTTGTACACTGGTATAGACTACAGTTCAATTCAATATTCTAAATAATGAGAAAATCTGGGTAAATTGAGCACAGGGGATTGACCTTGAAGAGAGTATGGTAGAAACAGAAATTCTATAGATTGCAATTTACATTAATAGTAACATATGATAAAGTATATGTATATTGTATGAGACAAGTGATGTACACAAGGAAACAATTAAGTTGAATTTGGAGGGCGTATGCTCAAGGAGATTACCATTTTAGGTAACAGTTACTCCTGAAAGAATAAGAAAGAATGCCATTCGAGAAGAATAGATTTTAGGTTAAGGAAAATAATGTAATAATTGTCTGTAAGAGAAAAGATAAGTTCCTCCAAAATACTGTTTTTGTTTCTGTTTTGATATTGAATTTTTGATATTGGAATTGACTCACACAGCCTCCATAAACATAAGGTTTCATTTTCAAATCAGTTTTACAGCACAGTATGTTTACTTTCAAACTTTGTATTTCCTGCTGTTAGTTGAACTTTAATTACACACAGGAGGAGGCTACTAGCATGCAATTAACAGATGAGGATATACCAAACTTCTAGATTAAACACACTGTGCAATAAGAATAAAAATAGACTTATTTTACAGTAAGTTTGTAAGGAGGCTATGGGAGTCACATGAGGTTGACTATTGCTACATAAACACATTGATTTAGCTCCTATGTGGCAGAGAATAGAACAGTGAGACTGCAGGGGCAAATCTGGTGAGCTATACACCAAAACCACTTAAATAAATGAAAATAGTTTTACTGCTTAGAGTTTCTATGTAAAATGTTATAAGCATTTCCTTACTTACCTTACTATTTTGCATACAGATAGCACTGCAGGCATTTGCAATCTCTGCTTGCATTATAAAATATACTATTGATGCTAATGGATTAAGGTACATTAAACAATTGCATGGTGGCAAACTGCTAAATTGTTCTCGTCATGCAATCTGGCTTATATACAGTGTGTAAAATGTGTTAATATTCTAAAGTTTACTTTTATTGTTTTCTCCAGTATGTTACCATCTGGATAACTACCTTGCCTTCCTTGTTTAAATATTTGATTGAGTGTAGTAGATGTAACCAAACCAAGAAATTAATTTATGCAGATTATTATTATTTTTTTTATAATTTTAGATTGATACATGCCCTCGTGAAGTTAAGGTAAATATTGTGAAATAAGGATAGCTCTGATTAACAAGTGGATCATTTTAATACTCTAAACACAGCAGAGTACAAGAAAAGCAAGTGGCCACCTACTGTGGATGCAGAGACAATAGATTGGACAATAACCCTTTTATTTTATTGGCCCAGCTGCCTCTTAATAAGAAATGACATGGTATATTAAACCCATCCTGTTTGTTTTAAAGTTTATTTTAAAATGTGTTCTAAAGGTTTTGAAAGCTTGATACACTTTCAAGTGAAACTACGAACAAGCTGAAAAGACAGGAATCGGTGAAATGCTTCAGACTCAAAAAAACACATTCTGGGGATTAAAGCCAAGAAGTTGAAATGTATTGTCCACCTCCTGGTGGTCTAATTATTCAAGGATAATTATTTGCTATGGTTATGTTTATTGATCAGTGAAGCAGGTAAATATTGCAAACTGGAATAAAGTGCTTTTTACCTTGGCAACAACCCAGCATTCAATTCATATTGAAATTTAATATATTCACCCTATTGTTGTTATATGGATAAGAGAAGACGGAACCGGTGCAGGCGTTAGAGAGATGATTTTTAGTGCAATATATTGTAAAACTTTTTTAAAGTCTCTAATAACATAATTCTGGCTAATTGTTTCTGTGATCTGTAAAATACTTGAAGTCTGGCTATTTTGATATTATTTGGATTTAAAAATATATAAGGGAAAAAGGGAATTGGTGTAACATGTAAAGAATTTTGAGCTGATGAACTGTTGAGAAGTACAGAGAGAAAACATTACAGAAATAGAATGCAAAGCACGCTGGGTCAGATGCACACATGCCCACACATGCACACATACATAATTGTCTGTAAGTAAACAACAAACACATTTAGCTTAAAAGCACACTCAATACCGCTAATAAAATGAGAAGATGGTCTCTCTCCACTGCTAAGAACTGCAATGCCTCCAGAACATTGTTACGACTGATTATCTGCTGGTCAATCTCATGTTTCTAATAGAGTAGCATTAAGATGCATGGTGCATGGTAAGATTGTTTGGTTCGGCCGAACAATTTTTCCTGAAATATAATTTTTGTACAAGATGTTTCACTCACATCCATGTGATCGTTGAGTTTGGATGAACATCATCAATGCATTTAAAAAAAAAAACTGAAAGGAAAAAAATCAGTGGGTACTGGGCAATTGATGAGCCACTTACCCTTCCACACTGAGACTCAGTAAGACAGGGTGAAATCACTTCAATAAAAGGCATTTGAACCAAATGGGAGCCACTGTAGCATCAACACAAGTCATTTTGTTTTTATTTTTTTTATTATTCACAACCAGATTTTAGAATACATATATATATATATATATATATTTTGAAACAACTTTGAATGGAGATGTGAGTGGCCTCAACTATCAAAGCGAAGATTAGGGTAACCTAACTTGGAGAGATTGAACTTGAGGAAAGCCATTAGGCCATATGCTCCATCTGTTGCTGGGACATTTGTGAGCAGAAATGGCTACTTTACTGCCTAACCTAATAGCTGTTCAATATCAGGTATGTTTGCGTGCCAATTCTGAGGTACCAAAATTAGATTATTGCATATCTGCATTAAAAGAAAATACAAGTGAGAGAATGTAGTTTGATAATGATTAATTGTAATCTTTTTTTTTTTTTTTTTGCTCTATTGTATTAATGAAAAATGGAGAGCAGGAGTCCTTTCATGTTCAAAATACGGGGTTTATCCAAAAATGAAAGGAAAAAGTCAGTGGGCAATAGACCACCATCTCACCCCAAAAACAAAGCTTGCTGATGTAACCAGTCTGTAGCATCAGTTTCTCTCCTTCTGTGTAGGAAAAAACAGCCCCCATCAGTTTTTTTTCCCAACTACGTCTCAGAAGGTAGCAGTCATTAGAAGACTTAGTCAGGCAGGTTGAAACCACTACAATGAAAAACATTTGTAAAAAGGAGGAGAAGAAGCAGCTAGATACATTTTATTTGAAGTGTTTACTAGTATATTTATACAAATTCAGAAACAACTTTGAAGGGTCCGGTGAGTGCCAATAGGATTTCACCTAGCAGATAATGATGCCTTTACTAGAAGTGAAGTGAAGTGCAGGGTAAGAAGAACTAGGGGTAACACTAGCAATGGCAACAAGACACTGGTCGCTTGCTTAAACCACAAAAATGAATCATTCTTTTTAATTCTTTTTTTTCCTTGTGCGTGTAATTACAACAAGCTTGCAGCGCCACGACAGCATGTACAAGCTTTTCAGTGTCATACAAGCAAACAATGTCATGGCAGTTTAAACAGCACATTTAATTTTTTTAAGATATAACAGGCTTGGTACAAGTGATAGTTGAGTTATGCATGCTTAGTTGAGTAGTTATTATGCAAGTATTGAGTTACATGCTATGTAGTTTACGTCGTATAGATTTCTCTACACTGCTTAAGATTTACCACCAGGGGGCAGCGAGTCACTGAGCTTGCCGGATAGAGCATATATGTTGGCTTAGACATTTTTAAATAGTTTCTATGCAGATCTGCAGATTTAAAACAACTGTGTTTAAATCTAAAATAATATTAAAAGGGAGATGCTAACTAAACAATAAACAGTGCGCTGCTAAAACTTTAATTCTTCATGGTTAGCAGACGCTTGGTTACTCCTGCAGCTGTGCTGGATCGGCTGGTTTCCAGGTTGTGGTCAAGTCTCTTGTGTTTCCTGCTGGATACTTGGCTGCTCAGGAACTTGTTGGTCAGGAGTGTGTTCGGTCTTATGCTTCTACTTTAGGTGCAGAATGAAGCCTGTGTGTTGTGGCTGTTGCTCCTCTTTGAGTAAGTGGAGTGAGAGTCCAAATAAAGTCCCCTTAAGTCCACCAGTAACCGTTGGAGTCGCTGTCTCCGATAATGCAGGTGGGAGCTTGTTCTCCGGCTCGTAATGGGCGCGGCGGCCATCTTGGATTTTGCCAAGCGGTCCCAGCTTAAACATTTCGCCACTCAGATGGTGTAGGTGTTCGTTGCTTCCCCGGTGGGGTCCGGGATAACCCCCCCGGCCCACAGGGGGGGGGTGAACAGGGCCCTCAGTAGGTGCGTGGGAGGTCCCGCCGGACTAAGAACGGGAGATCGGCCGTTTCTCCCGCCAGTGCCTCACGACGGGCCTCAATCCCAGCTGCTCAGGAGTCAGCATTGCCAGTAGGACAGGGGCCGATATCGACTTCTGGAGGGGTTGCATGAGTCCCCTATGCCTTCTTGGGCTGCTGCCTGTTCTTTTTTGGGGAGAGAAAAGGTAGTTTTGGACTGATTATGAGTGTTTCATTGTGGAGCCGAGGTGCCCCACGTCCATCCAGCACGGCGGTCAGGCCCCGCCTCCCAAAAATGAATCATTCTTGAACTAGCTGTGGCAGAAGAAGTATTGAAGAATTTCAGTTGAGCTAAAACCTAATTCACAAGACTAGTGAACATTCTTGGCTTTCAAACTGACAGCTGAGAGGGTGCAAACTCATAACTTTATAGTGCAGATTTCTCTTCTTAAGTGTTCTTTTTTGAGAAGGTGGTTAGATTTGTTTCAGTGTGATGTTCCTTTCAACAAAATGATGATGGCAAACCTTAACTACCTTGCAAGTCGAAACGTTGCTGCACCTTTTGTACTATTAAAACTGCATTCGGCTTGAACACCTATTATCACTTTTGTGGTAAAACCTTGAAGAGACATTTCATTGCCCAAATACAAAAGAAATAAAAATCACCATTTAGAAGATAAAACCCAAATGAAAGCATGGGTACTTTTAATTATGCATTTTTTCATTGGGGGTAAATAGCATGAAAAATCTGCAGTTCTTTTGTATGCTGCTTTTGCAAGCCTTCCCCTTCTAACCCCGTCCAGACTTTCTGTGGCTGTCCAATCACAGACTTCCCAGTGCAGCTCAATGAGAAGTTATTGCAAAGCAGGTGCTCTGGGCAATTGCTGACTCTTGAGTTTAGCTCCACTGAGCTAACCAAACCCGAAAGTAACATTACTTGCTGTCTGATTGAAAGCCAGGGGGCGTAACAAGGTTGATTTACAAAAGTGTCAATTTCTATTAAAATCTGCACTTTTAATTAGCAAAATAAAAAAGGAGGACACACTCTTCACACATAAAGCTTTTCAGCAAGCTAAAGCGCTTTAGGGACCTGATTGTCCCTTTAAGCCATGCAGAAATAATTTAAAATACTACTAGTGTATATTTTAATGGTTTGTAGGGTAAGCGCATATAATACACACAGCGACATTACATGGTAATTTGGTCAAACACAGATAGTTTTGCAATGCCTTCAAGAATAGAGGACACAAAATAATCAAAATTAATGTTCTGTTGCAGTCTCCTAGCTGTGAGAGTCATTATTTTCGCTTTATTTTTTTACATTCCTATAAGCCTAAAATATTCTTCCAGAAACCATACGTTAGTACATATTGGGAGTAATTCGAAAGTGATGTAGACGTTTACACTAAATCATGCTTCAACCTCTCAGCAGAACAGCTTATTACACAACCATAATGCGAGATTAGTAAAGAGCAGTTTCACAAACAATACTGAGTGTTCTAGTCTAAAAGACCATTTAGCAAATGACACGTGAATATGTGCAGTTCTATGTAAAATTCATGATGCATAGAGTTTGCAAAATAAAACAACACAATTTCAATGAAGTTAATGACCTATGTTGTCAACCAAGACTTTTTTGTGCGCTTTCCTTTTCAACTCGCTGAGCAGAATAAATATTGTGTTTGTTTATGTAACATTTTATAGGCTTCTTAAATCTTCTTTTAACTTTCTTAATTAAAAATATGTGTTGCTTACTGTTTTAACACAGTACTTGAGCAACAGCAATATAATATGTAATTTATTGACCTATTTAAAAACATAATAGCAACTATATACTATTGTAAAGATAATTGTTACTATAAAACTGGCAAAGCCAAGGCTTAGAATTGCAATAGTGCCAGATATAGTTTATTAAATGATTTGCAGAAGACCTGTACCCTTGAATTGCTTTAGGGTCAGCATATGAAAGAGATCATAAAACATAAGATAGCGGATAAGCTTGTTGCCATATAAAATGGTTGTGAACTGAAAATTCCAATTTTATAAGTCACAATTAATGGACAAAATTATAACCGATTTTGCTTACAAGTAAAGATTAACTAATAGTTAGGTAATAGACCACACAGGAGATGTTAATCTTTTCAATAAACATCTCAAATAAACATTTTTTTTAAGCCCAATACAGTCAGAAAATGTTTTTTTCCAAAGATGCTTATAGACCCATTAGCACTTACAATTCTCATGTGCTGAGTTAATTGAAATTTGTAATAAAATTTATGTTGGCAGAACCTCTACATTCATTATATTTAGGATCAAGAGCTTGCAGTTATTATTGATATTATATTACCAAGTGTTGTTTAATGATTGGTTGAGACATAAATACAATCGTGCTCAAAGATTTGCATACCCTTGGAGAATTGATAGTATATGTACCATTTTTAAAGAAAACATGAGTGAGCAGGCAAAACACATTTTTTTAATTTCTTATGGGATTCATATTCAACTGTACGTTGTAACAGAATGGCACAATCATATAATAAAACATGGCAACAAAGAAAAGTATTAAATGACCGCTGTTCAAAAGTCTGCATACCCTTAGTTCTTAATATTCTGTATTGCCCCTTTTGGCATTAATGACAGCTTGGTATAGCTGCCCATTCGTCTTGGCAGAATGCCTCCAGGTCATGCAAAGTCTTTGGTTGCCTTGCATGAACCGCACATTTGAGATCTCCCCAGGATGGCTTGATGATATTAAGGTCAGGAGACGGTGATGGCCACTCCAGAACCTTCACATTTTTCTGCTGCAACCACTGGGGGGTGAACTTTGCTTTGTGCTTAGGGTGATTGTCATGCTGGAAAGTCCAAGAGTGTCCTATGCGCAGCCTTCATGCAGATGAATGCACATTGTCTGCCAGTCTTTTCGCATAACATGTTGCATTCCTCTTTCTATCAATTTTCACAATATTCCCCTTGGATTTAGAGCTCCCCCTCCTCCCACCCCCAAACATCAGTGAGCCACCACCATGCTTCACAGTGGGGATAGTATTCTTTTCACTATAGGCCGTGTTGACCCCTCTCCAAACATAGCGCTTATGGTTGTGACCATAAAGCTCTATTTTGGTCTTATCACTCCAAATTACAGTATGCCAGAAGCTGTGAGGTGTGTCAAGGTGTTGTCGGGCATATTGTGACCGGGCTTTTTTTGTGGCATTGGCGCAGTAAAAACTTATTTCTGGCAACTCGACCATGCAGCTAATTTTTGTTCAAGTATCGTATTGTGCTTCTTGGAACAACCACACCGTCTTTTTTCAGAGCAGCTTCTATTTCTCCTGGCGTTACCTGTGGGTTATTCTTTGTATCCCAAACAATTCTTTTGGCAGTTGTGGCTGAAATCTTTCTTGGTTCCTGACAATGGCTTGGTATCAAGACATCCCTGAATTTCCCACTTCTTAATAGGTGATTGAACAGTACTAACTGGCATTTTCAAGTCTTTGGATATCTGTTTATATCCTTTTCCATCTTTTTAAAGTTCCATTAGCTTGTTATGCAGGTCTTTTGACAGTTCTTTTATGCTCTCCATGGATCAGTATCAAGCCTGCTTGGCGCATCCATGTGAGAGTTAACAAACTCATTGACTATTTATACACAGACACTAATGGGAATTTAAAAAGCCACAGGTGTGGGAAATTAACCTTTAATTACCATTTTAACCTGTGTGTGTCACCTTGTGTGTCTGTAACAAGGCCAGACATTCAAGAGTATGTCAAATTTGGTCAAGGCCTTTGTGTGATTTCTGTTAACATTATGATTTAAGATGGAGCCAAACAACTATGTGATAATAAATGGCTTCATATGATCACTATCCTTCAATAAAATATTTTTTTTTGCGTGATCAGTTATATTTAAAATCAATACATAAATTTCACAATTACTGCCAGGGTATGCAAACTTTTGAGGACAACTGTATAATACATACAATGACAGGATTTATTTTCATGAGTGAGAGACAGTGTATAACCTGCACATAAGAGCTTGCAATTTAAAGGATTGCCATATAGAAATTCTTCATTAGGAGCATTCAAAATGTAAAAGAAAAATCTTAATAAAATAAGAATAAAATGTTAAATTGTGTTTCACTGGCTGGAGATTTTGCACAAATCTAACTTTGAAAAGAAACAAAAACACTCGTTTTTTCTGATGTCATGGTTCAATTACCGAACCTGGTGACATAGGAGTAGGGAGACATTATAAGCAAGCATAAGTGGCTTAAGATCAAATATTTCTTAATAGCCATAATTTTGTGAGCTTGCATAGAAGCAAAAATGTCATCTAAAACGCTTAAGTGTTTTTACGCACTTATATCTAAATGGGTGGTAATGCATATGATATCTTACTGTTGCTTCAACTCCAAATTTGTATTCAGCTACATCCTCCAAATACAGTAATATCTAAATATATAACATAGGCAGTCTTTTTGTGTAGTCAAAGTATCATATTAAAGGCATACCATAATTTCTGATTTATCTTTTAGCTTGAACCACAGTATCAGATGACACTATGTGTGTCACCATACTGATCACATTCATCAGAATTCCTAATTTGGTTGCTGAGACCTGGAACAAGTAAAACATAATAATCCCCCCTGGTTCAGTAAAAAAGCTCCAGCTCGCACATTCCTCCAGGAAAGTATAAACTTCGCTACTTATACCTTTCTCCAAGCAGGTATGAACCCCTCTCTGTCTGCGCCTCCATACACTGCTTTTGCATTGTCACTTGCACCTCACAGGCTTTCCTCATTAGCAGGTTATTGATCAATGTTAAAGAAGCTCCCAGTAACCGAGACCATAGACTTACTTTGTCAAGAGAAAATCCCTTAAAGGGACACTGTAGTCATCAAATCAACTTTAGCTTAATGAAACAGTTTTTGTGTATAGATCATGCCTTTGAAGTCTTACTGCTCAATTCTCTGTCATTTAGGAGTTCAATCACTTTTGTTTCTACCCATGCAGCCCTAGCCACACCTCCCTTAGCCGTGACTGACACAGCTTTCAAAAAGATGGTTGCATTTCAAATCAGATGTTAATTTACTTTAGACATTTTTATCTCCCAAATTATGTGATTTAACTCCTAAAGGGCAGTAATTTGAGCAGTGAGATGACAGGGGCATGATCTATACAAAACTGCTTCATTAAGCTAAAGTTGCTTTGGTGAGCACTTTATTTGGAACAAAAAAAGCCTACAGCAAATTACACTTAAACATGTGGTGATAAACATGTATATATACATACTACATAGTACAAAGTAGTGAAGAAGAGGCAAACATTAGAACACACCAAATAGAAGTACAACTTTATCATCTGTGGATAAAAAAGATAAACATATGTAAATGTTTATTTAACTGTACAAATTTGCATATTGACATTATGCAAATTAATAAATTTCTGGTTGACCCATAGAGGGCACTGCAGGGTCATCACATCAGGCATCTATTTCTATGTTCCAATTAAACATTTCTTAGATTAGATGGTTACCAGAGTAACTGACCTTTTACTACACATTTAGACTATAATATACGCACACCAACCTTTGAATTATTTGTACATGTTTATCTGTATCGAATAACTACTTTATTTAAAACCAGTGCATGGTGTTGGTATATTAAGGAGAGGATCAGTAGCCGAGATACAGATGTCTGAGTTGGGATAATTCAGTCTGTGTGCCAACTCCTGGGGACCGTTGGCAAGGGATATGAAGTCTGGGAGCTGTGCCTGCTGTGGCTGCAAATCCTGTTACAATGTTGTACACAATGATTTTGACGTGAAATCAATGCCATTCCCATGGACAGCAACAATTATGAGTTTCTAAATAATCAGGCAATGATTTACAAAACAAGCTAAATATTTTAGGGATCACCTTTAAAATAATCTTTAATTGTTTCAATATAGAGATTTTTTTTTCTTCTAAATATAAGTTTTTTCAATGAGTTTGCATCAGAATCTTCAAAAGTTCTTAAGAAACCCATTAACTATGCAAACTAATAGGAGACAGATGAGTTATGCAGTGTTGGTGGTTATATCTCAAATTTCCAAGCATTACATGATGATTAGACTTGGAGATTCGTTTTGTAACAAATTCATCTGAATTTTGGCCGATCATGCTATTGTAAGAATTCCTAAACTCCAAGCTGAAATGTTACTAAATCATGAATCAAAAGAATAGATGAAATGGACGAGCATGTTACTTGTATTAACGAAAATAAATAGATGATTGGTGTGAAGAAAGATGATTGATGGCTAGGGGACAGTCACTAAATGTTTATATATGATATATGATATATTTAATATATATATATATATATATAATTTATGATTTTTATATACTTTGCAGTACACTAATTGGCTAATTTTCCCACAATTTTGGTTAATCTGATTCATTTTCCCAAATCTTTTTTCATCAATGAAATTCAAATGTTTCAAATCACCAAATGTCTGAAATCTACCCCCCTCTCCCCCGAAAAAAGAAGTTATTTTTGGAAGAAGTGTTTTCACAGTATAAAAGTCTGACTATATGTCTAATAATTACACACTTACATACACTGGTGAAGCTCGGAAAATACAGCTATGCACTTCTACTCCAAATCATATATTAGGAAATGTCATTTAATATACAAGTCAACAAGCACTTGCAGGGTTTTTCAATAAACTATGAACTGTAAGGAATTGACTTGCAAATTTCAAATTGTAGGTAAAAAAAAAAATAACTGGACAAATAGCTGAAATTTTTTTTTTTTAATTTTTTTAATTGGGCTATATTGCCTTAAAAAAAGGATTTCTCTTGCAATTATCCACAAATTCACGTATTAGGGAATGACCCTAGTATATCTACAAACAGTCAGGTTTTGACCGTAAATGATGAAAGATACGTTTTCAAAGGTCACAATGTTTGGAGCATACTTTTTCCTAGTATGCACTGAAGTAATGATGCTTAAGGTTCCCTATTCTGTATTTATGGTATGAACTATCATAGCTGAAATGCCAGTGATAATAATTATTTTAGATATACTGCAAACTTACTTTCTAACAGACACAATTCTAACTAACCTACAACCTGCTTGAATACTTATAAGTAAATTGGAAATTACTGATTCCTGATAAGTCTCCAAAAATGATATTAACAATTGCCTGTTGTTTGATAATTCATTATATATTCATAGGGTCAGTTTACTATACAAGTATTCAGGTACCAACATAATGCTACATTGAAATTGAAATGTATTGAGAATTATATATCTTTATTTGTAACATTTTAGTAATAATTTATTATGAAAAAGTCATAGTAAGAAAATAGACATAACCAGCAAAATACAAATAACTATAGAAACACACACACACACACACTGCATCCCTTACACACAAACACACACGCAAACACGCACACACGCACACACGCACACATGCACACACCATGTAAGCAATCATTAGATAAAATACATTTGCAATTATGTTTACAAATTTAATAATAATAACTTGCAGAACTCAGGCTAAAAGATGACTGAATAAGATGTTTTGCAATGTTAAAAAAAATGTTCTCTTAAAAAATGTTGCTATTTTTTCCACCGCTTTCCTTTTTGGAGAATGCTTTGACATTACTGGATGGCACACTGTGTTCTGACAACAAGTCATATCTTGTTACATCTGTCATGTTATATTAAATGGTACGGCAACAGATAACAAGACATGATAGGCTATGATTGATGTATTTGGATAAGAATGGCCTAAAAATTATATGCCAGTTTAAGAAGATGGCAAAAAAAAAATGCAAGTTGAATAATTCTGTTCGTTCTGAAGAGTCATGAAATGTAAAAGTAAATGAATCTGGTTACATTGTTTAAGTTATTTGGTTATGTTGATTTAGGGCATCTTTTAATTGTTTAGAATGCTCGAATCTAAGATCTCAAAAATTCCAGTACAAATATTTCCTATATTATTCCACTGGGCAATGTCCGTTTAAAGCATATCTTACTTATTTACTCATGGATCCATTTTTATCTGATCTGTTTTAAAGGACTACCAAAGCAGACACCTTCATTGCAGACAGTATTGGCAGTTGGTTTTATGTCTGGGATGGAGTAATGCCCAGTGGAATGCCACTATTTTTTTCCTTTTTTTTTTTGACTACAGTGAATAAGTAGAATAAGTAAGAAAGATAAATAAATCACTTTGCCTAGACACACCGTATATTTTTATGCAGAATTAACACAGTGATTGCTGGTTGCTAAAACAAAATGAAAATCTAGACAAACACATCTTTTTTATACAAATCCACTCAACAAAATAAATCAACATACTAAGTAGTACATAAAAATAAACACACACTCAGTATGTAATATATTAAAAAGAAAGATGTGTAAGAAACCAAATAAGGACCTTGACTTGTTTGAATTATGGGATATCTACCTGCCCTTCTACCTGTCCTATGGTCTAAAACAAACAAGTAGAACATCCAGAACATAATTATCAAACAAGACTCATATGTATATATACAATGCAATAAATAATGCACTTTTTTGTACTCTATATGTCTGTAGAATAAACACTCTCTATAGTGGAATTAGTGGCACAATCTTATTTTAACAAAACCCATCTGCATGTATATTTTTTTTTACTGATATGACACTCTTAGGGTTTTTCACTAAAGTGAGAATTGTCAGGAATTAAATAGCCAAACTGGAAAAAAATATCTTCTAAAATCAGTTATGCTTTCAGTTCGGCTATTCTGGCCTTAAGGGGCCACTATAGTCACCAACACAACTTTAGCTTAATGACGCAGTTTTGGTGTATGGATATGCCCCATGCAGTCTCACTGCTCAATTTTCTGCCTTTTAGGAGTTAAATAACTTTGTTTATGCAGCCCTAGTCACATCTCCCTGCATGTGACTTGCACAGCCTTCCTAAACATTTCCTGTAAAGAGTCCTCTAATGCTTACGCTTCCTGTATTGCAAATTCTGTTTAATTTAAAATGTCTTATCTCCTGCACTGTTAATTGTATGCTAGACCCTGCAGGAGCTTCCTGTATGTAATAAAGTTACATTTACAGAGGAGGAGATAAAATTAAGAGCCACTACGTTAACATCTGATTGAAAAGGAAACCATTTTGTATTCATGAAGGCTGTGGGAGTCACAGCCAGGGAAGGTGTGGCTAGAGCTGCATAAACAGAAACAAAAATGATTTATCTTCTAAATGGCAGTAAATTGACCAGTTAAACTTCAGACTCATGACCTTTACACCAAAATTGCTTCTTTAAGTTAAAGTTGTTTAGGTGACTATGGTGTCCCTTTAAATTTGAATCCCTTTGAGTTCCTGGTATATCTCAATTAAGTGAATAAGCCTGTATGAAGAAATGCTATACAAAACAAAACATTCAGGTTGTTTGTGTAAAATGATCAACTTAACCCATTCTATGCTTGCACTTTAAGTTTTTAAAAAGATCCAGCAGCTTGGTATGACTAAACATTCTAAAATCCTTAATTGGAGAAAAAACTAAAATTAGTCAATAGTATACTGGATTTCTGGGGCAGGAACACATACCTACATTAAATGACCAAGAATCTGGTTTAATATTATACCAGTCTTGGTGCTAAGTAATAGCTCTGTTGTTTTCCAAAGTAGGACCAACGAATAAGACAATAATTTAAAGCAAAGCCTCATAAAGTATATTCCTGAGCCCAAGAGCTGTGCCTTCCGGCTCTTAGGTACAGCAGTGAAAGGGTAAAAACAGCAGCGGAAGGGTAGTGCTAGCTCGAAATGTTGCTCTTGCATAGTGAGGAGATTGGGCTTCGTCGGCTGCATTGATCAATGTCCAATTTGTTTCTTTAAATGTTTGTGATTATCTTCCCTTTGATGTCGGTTGTAGTGAATACCAGTCGGTACCCTATTTGGTGCTCATTAGAACAATTGTTAGCAGAAAAGTTAGTTAACGCATGGTTATTTTTAGCATACTTGTCACCCAGTAAGTTTCTGGGCATATGATCAAAGCACTCAAAAGAGTTGCCCGATAATGTGTATAAACGCGGCATGCACAGATGTAGAGCACTCTATCTGATATTCAAAACAACTCTTTATAAAGGCCTTTCCTGCTTTGACTGATCAAACTGCATAGAGGCCTCAATGGGATTACATTACTTATTTTTTTTGCTGTTGTTTTTTTGTTATTATGTCTCTGGAATTTTTTTTTTTATTTGCTTGTCCGGGCAAGATCCATTTGATATCCGGTTTACCCTTGGGAAATATGTAAATCCTATATTTTATATAGACTTTGCATGCTAAAATTACTGATTAAAAACAAAATAAATCATTTGATCATAAGATAAATAGCAACTGATAAATAAATCATATTATTCCTCAACTCATAAAGTCTCAGGTTGACTTTATCAGGAATTTGAAATTGTACTTCAGCCAGTGCAATAACTACCTAAGCTACCTAATCATAGTAGTGTAATCATCAACAGAATTCTATTTCACATATAAGATGTTTGCCAGTTTTTAATAGTATTGGAATTTGATTTGATCTCCAGGCCTACAATTGTACTTCTTGTTTTTTTTCAATTGCTTTATATATTGTGCAAAAACCCTTTCTTAGGGAGGCCAAAATAAAGATCTTATATATTTACAGAATACAACACTTTGTATGTAGAGACTTGCAGACAGTCATGTAAACATATCTGCATTGAAGTGTAACAAAGAATATTCAATGTTTCAACCTATGTAGAGTCTTTAGACAGACAGACAGACAGACAGATCGATCTAAATAAAAAATATTTCTCTATGTACCGATAGATATACAGATAGAGAGATATAGTGAGATACAAATAGATAGAGATATGTAAATATAGAAAGATAAAGATAAAGATATTTAGATAGATAGATAGATAGATAGAAACAGATATAGATAGATATAGCAAGATATATACAGGCATTGGAGATGGCTCTTGACATCTTGACATTGTGCAGTATTTAATGAATTCATAAAAAAGTCAATATTTAAATAAATATATCCATGTAGGGCTGTGTTGGGAAAAATACGTTTAGGACCATATCAACAATTGAAAAAAAATATTTCTATATTCTTTATAATCAGATCCAATAAAAAAGACAAATTGGTAGATACATTTAGATTCATTACTTGTCAAAATACACGTTTATTTTATATTTCCCCTAATGAAATACACTATTTATAAAACAAACTGAAACCACACATCATCTAATGAAAAATGACAATCATAATTCAACAATTACATCCTGGAAATTAAGTGCAAATGTTATGAAAAAAATAATTTTGAAGCTAATTCTGAGGAATTTGGTGGTTAATTTGACAGCCAATTTAGCTACCTCTTTCTAATTTATTTTTTTTATTTAAAATGAAATAAAATGAGTTTAGATTTCTGCATTCAGATTGTTACATTCTACAGAGATGTTCCAAGTTTTAAGGAATGTGAATATGGGATAGTGGCTAAGCTATATTCTTTTCCAGTGTGGAATCATGTACTCGGGTACCAAGAGTTGTATTAAACCATGAGGAAAGTTTATTGTAGGAAATCACATTAGAATGTTCAAATATAAGTAGTGAAATTTCAAACTCATTCTCAGCATACAGTTTATGATCTCTAAACAAAATAAAATACATCTAGATTGAAAACATTTAATCTGTACACACCTTGTGATACTGCAAAGGGACTTAAAGGTTACACAAAAGAAACCCAACCCTAGTGAGGGTTTTAGAATTCAACAAAGTATCATGACCTCCTCTACTTTTGTCATCCAACCTGGGCTTCCACTACAGGTCAAAAACACCTGACTGAAGAATAATATTGAGGAAGTTTTATAAGGATACTATTACATTAAGGTTCAATTATTTTAAATAATCTGAGCACAGCTGGGTGATAGGTTTCCCAGTTTGATCTTGCATCTACTCCACAGTTTATCGACTTTGTTGAATTCCAAAACAAATGATTATATGATAGAAACCTTCAAATATCTCAGGAATTTAACAAAGTACAGTATAGTAACATTTTTGTAGGAAAAAAAGTAGCTAGAGTAACAGGGCATAGATTGAATTTGGAGGGAAGACAATGCAATATATGGAAATAATTGTAAATACATTAAAAAGCCATATAGTACATAAGGTTAGATCAATTGTTAAAAAGAACACTATAGTCACCAGAACAACTACAGCTTATTGTATTTGTTCTGGTGAGTATAATCATGTTTTGCAGTAAACACTGTCTTTTCAGAGAAAATGCAGTGTTTACATTACGGCCTAGGGATACCTCCACGGCCACTCCTCAGATGACGAGTTAGCATTTATAACTTTAAGTTTGGATTCCAATATTGTTGAATGGGTAAGGCAGTGGCTGAGTGACAAGCAACAGAGGGTTGTAGTTAATGGAGTATATTCGAAGCATGGGCTTGTCACCAGTGGGGTACTTCAGGGATCTGTACTTGGATCCATTCTCTTTAATATTTTTATTAGTGATATTACAGAAGTATTTGATGGTAAAGTATGTCTTTTTGCTGATGATACTAAGATATGTAACAGGCTTGATGTTCCAGGAGGAATAAGCCAAATGGCAGATGATTTAGGTAAACTAGAAAAATGGTCAGAGTTGTGGCAACTGACATTTAATGTGGATAAGTGCAAGATAATGCATCTTGGACGTAAAAACCCAAGGGCAGAGTATAGAATATTTGATAGAGTCCTAACCTCAACATCTGAGGAAAGAGATTTAGGGGTAATTATTTCTGATGACTTAAAGTTAGGCAGATAATGTAATAGAGCAGCAATAAATGCTAGCAGAATGCTTGGTTGTATAGGGTGAGGTATTAGCAGTAGAAAGAGGGAAGTGCTCATGCCATTGTACAGAACACTGGTGAGACCTCACTTGGAGTATTGTACACAGTACTGGAGACCGTATCTTCAGAAGGATATTGATACTTTAGAGAGAGTTCAGAGAAGAGCTACTAAACTGGTCCATGGATTGCAGAATACAACTTACAAGGAAAGGTTAAAGGAACTTAACATATATAGCTTTGAGGAAAGATGAGACAAGGGGATATGATAGAAACATTTAAATACATAAAGGGAATCAACACCGTAAAGAAGGAGACTATATTTAAAAGAAGAAAAAATACCACAACAAGAGGACATAGTCGTAAATTAGAGGGGCATTATTTAAAAATAATATCAGGAAGCATTACTTTACTGAGAGGGCAGTGGATGCATGGAATAGCCTTCCAGCTAAAGTGGTAGAGGTTAACACAGTAAAGTAATTTAAGCATGCGTGGGATAAGCATAAGGCTATCCTAACTATAAGATAAGTCCAGGGACTAATGAAAGTATTTAGAAAATTGGGCAGACTAGATGGGCCGAATGGTTCTTATCAGCCGTCACAATCTATGTTTCTATGTTTCTATGGCTGCTAGAGGTGCTTCCTATGGCAGTGCTGCACAGTGTGACTGACATTCAGTGTCAATTCATTCAATGCCTCTCTATGAGAAGATGCCGATTAACCAGGGCTGTGTTTGGCTTGTGCTGGTTCTGCTCCTGATTTGCCACCTTGACAAGCTCTGCCAATCCAAAGCTTTCCTATGTGAAAGCATTGTGATTGGCTCTGATCAACTCGTCTGATCATGTCAGCTAAGGAGGCAGTTCAGGGAAGAGCTAGCAGCAGCAGACTGGATTAAAAATAAGATTTTACGACATTTATGGGGGAAGGGTTTGTGTTTCTGACCCTATAGTGTTTCTTTAGGCTATACTGATGGTAAAAATTATATAGTAAAACTAATCTAGAGTTTTTCAGACAGATATAAAGAAAATTTGATAAGCCAACAAATGTATCTGCTTTCAAAATCTTTGTTTTTAAATTTCCAACTAGATGTAAGATACCATCATCGAGCATAGAGGATATAACCCTTTTCTTATTTGTTACATTTACAGAATTAAATAGGTAGTAGGTTAAATTTAAAAAGAAATGGTTTGGGTAAAAAATTTGCATCCTATGTTGTTTACTTATTTAAGGTTTTATACAATGGCCACAAACCAAGTTATCTGAAGCTTAATGTAGAATATTTTAATTACCCAGGAACTTTCACTATCTTGCAACAAAATATTTTTTTCTAATTTTTTATCTTATTTGAGGATGAAGATGAAAATATGTACTTAGTCCTAATTTGGATTTAATTATGTAAACACAGGACTCAAGCAAATGAAATGGTAGCAGCAATTGAATTCAATTAGTATAGTAAATTATTATGTATTTAATTTTGTTACGCCGTGTCTTCTTTTCAAGTTACTTCAACAAGAACAATAATGAATGATTCAGGCTCTTTTTAAAATATGTATAAAAATTAATAATGCATTGATGGATGTTATTAAAAAAAATACAATAGATTTCAAAAGTACTAAATGGAATAAATACACAAATATCCTGCAACCTTCTTAACCAAACGCTAAAAAGGAAAAATTAGAGAATAATATATTTAACTTGGCTTTTTTTAACAGATTAATATGAGCATAGTGAAAGTGTATTTCCTTCCATGACTCTAGAACATCTTATAAAAAAACTTGGGTCTCAATTTAACAAGCTTCCCAAATTATTCAAAACTGTTCGAAAAAAAATATATATTTATCTACATAAATGACCACTACAGTCTATATACATTTTTGTAGGTAAGTCATTTGAAAAAAAATTCTAACAGTATTGAGCATATTTTGGGGTATTTTACACATGTATATATTTATATGTAATTGCATTATGTTTAAAATCAAAGTGACAGATATATTGAACAAAATTAATAATAAAGCATACATTGCTGGTGCAGATGTTTTAGAAGTTCATGCTGGCAAGAGTATCATCTAAAGCAGGGGGAGGCAACCTTCAGCACTCCTGATGTTGTGGACTTCATTCAATGAACCCCTTATACAAAGTGGTACAATGTAATCTATTGATCAAAGTCTATATGGCAATCTATAAGAAAGCTATACCAACCTGGCTCTATTGGTCACTTTAAATTAGTGACGTAAAGAAAGTTAAGATATGCTCTTCCTTAAAAATTGAGGATGGCCGGAGACAAGAGGTCTTTGATAATTAACCAAAAGCTGTATCTCTTCCAACTAAATTCTGGGACTTTGAAAAATCGAACTGAATCCAACTGAATCTGGAATTCTTATCAGAACTCTGATAACTTCCTATTTCCACAATTCTCTAGTAATATTGCATACACCATTCATGGAATATATCTCCAAGCCTAAAGGATTTTACCAAGTAAGATGGTAAATATGCTGTTTTTTTAATTTAATTTAATTTAAATTAATTCATTTTTACTAAAAGCAGAAAATATACCTGGACAAAAGCTGGCCAGATTTCAAATTCTGAAATTTAAATGAGCTGAGGAAATATAGGGTTATACATTCCATTCCTGCAGGTGGAATAAATGAACAATATATTTAAAACATACTCCAGGGTCTAGAAGAAAGTGGGTTAATCTTCGCTTTAAATCAATCAAGGGGAACAGTGCCAATATATAAATGTTTGATAAAAGAAAATTATTAAATGAATTTTTGATAATGTTTGTGAAATATTATTTTTAAAATGCATCACCCCATAAATATCCTCACAAGGTATTGTCATTCATAGGGCCCTCAAAGCATTGTGTAAATGCTCCCAATTACACTTTAGTTATAATAATTAGACAGTGAGAAAAATATTGACTTGTATTCATGCTAGGTTAATTTGCTGGGGTCTGTTTTTTTTTCCACTCAGAACCTAGTTTAGTTCAAAGCAAAGTGTAATGATTTTTGGCAATAGTCCACGTGCACACTTTCTTAGCCAAAAGTACAAGCTGGCTGATATAAAGATAATTTGCAGCCAAGTGCACTTGAGTTCACCCTATTTTAACTGAATTTATCAAGTTCAGCAGCTGCAAATCAGCCATTTGTGAATCATACCAAGAACACTGGTTGTGTGGGTCAGAGTCTGCATGTCCTTAAGAGTGTTGTCCAAATCAGTTTCATTTGAAGCCTCCACCAAATTAGTTAATGTCACATTCCTAGTTCTTTCTATTTAATTTTTTTAAAATACATCAGATAGAGGCTACCAATTTTGGAATCATATTCTGTTGAAATGGTCTAGCTTACAATTTTTCCAATTTCTCTGAGTTCTACTGTTGAGCTGCTGGAAAATGCAGGGCAGGATTAAGCATAAAGTGACCATAGGAAGCCACCTAGAGCCCAGAGGTTAAGCAAAGAGGTTGGGGCCTTGGAACAATGCATTTACATTAACCATGACTATGTCAAGAATAAAGGAGAGCTCAAACTGGTAACCTGTCTACGACCCAGGGGTTCCTTAATGTTTCTCTGCTCCGATGAAAATAACAGGGACTCAGCCCACAAGAAAAACTTGAAGAGGTTCACTGGGTAGTTCAAAATCACAAAAAAAAATTCTAAAAAATTATACAACTAAATGCAACATGAATTTATTTTAACTGTCTTTCTGTGTGTTTTTTTTTTTTTTTTTTTAGAAAATTGTCCATTTAATGTTAATACAAAACTATCTGATTAAGAATTAGTTCTAGCCAATTATTCACACATAATTAAAACATTATTTAAAATGAAACAATTCTTCTTTCAGATGTCCATTCAGACTTTCTCAACATTTGCTGTTTTTACTGAGAGATGATATATAAATAGAAAAGATTCCAAGAATAATTTTTTGAGGTACCCCAACATACAGAGCTCGTGGAAAGCAGCAGGTGCTAGAGTGCGGTGGTGTTAACAATCTATATTTTATGATGCCAAGAAGAGACTTAAACTAACACTCCACTGCCCAAATACAAAATAAATAAAAATCACTGTTAAATAGATATATCCCAAATGAAACCTTGCATGCAATTAATTATGTATTTTTTTCATTGGAGAGATATTTAAAATCAGCTTGCCAAATATGCAGTACTCTTGTCTACTGCCTTTGCAATCCCTCCCCTTCTAACCCCGCCCAAACTTTCTGTAGCTGTCCAATCACAGACTTCCCAACACAGCTCAATGAGAGGTCTTCATAAGTCAGGTACTCAGCCAGAGACAATAGGTTTGTTCATTTGGAAATTTCATTAACACAGCAATGTATGCTAGCATCAAAATTTACTAGACTTTAGTAGAAGATTAATTTTGGTCTGAATTGCAGGTCAACCATATTTTTAGACAATTAAGTGATTTTTAGACCAATTGGGTGAATTAGTAAACTTTAAAATGCACCTGAATCACAAACCGAAAATTACATTCTTTTTGATTTGTGATTCGACATCTGATTGAAAAAAAGTTGCTTGATGGCTAAGGGACAGTGATTACGTTAAAATTATATTTATAGATCAACTGAGAAGTGAGCATTTGAAGGAGCAGTAAATATATTGAAATGTATGTAAAAATAAATCTTTGATCTATGAATCAAATAGTAAATGCTCATATCAATTTACTGCGAAATATATACACAAGAATATGTTATTTATATATTTTACAGTGCACTGGCCCTTTTTTTGCCCCCATTTTGTTCATCTGATTTGTTTATGAATTGGTTTCTTGGTATTGAATGTCTGTTGAGCTGAATTGCCGTATGGCTGAAATTCGGACATCCTTAAAAAGTTTCTATTTTTGGGAAAAATGGCTTAGCCGAATAGAATTTTACCATCTGGGTTCAAAGTGGTTTCAGATGAATTGATAAATATTCAGTTGAATGGATGTGACCACATTTTTCAAAAGCATGTTTGGGGTTTATTAAACAGACTCCTCGGGGATATATATAGCACATCTTTCTTTGTCCACTATATTAAACAATAGCTAAGAATTGCAGTCTGGAGGGTTAAGTCAAATACCAGTGTATTAAGCCTTAGCCAAACTTTTTGTATGTAGTCAGCAATATAAGGACTGGATATGCAGCTCTTCTTCTTTAACCCCTTAAGGACACAACTTCTGGAATAACATGGAATCATGACGGAATATTTCCGTTGTGTGTCCTTAAGGGGTTAAGAAAATATATAAACAATAATTGATTATGAATTTGAGCCTTGAATTCATACATCATCCCAATATTTTACAATAGACCTGAAATCAATATTATCGCATGATGCAGCATTTCCTCCAAAATATAATGTTTATTAAACATTTCACTACTAAAATGATCAGTGATAGCAGTTTGCTGCCTGGAGGTCTCATTTACAGATATTTGTATTCTGAAATTCTGCCGATTTTTTTGCATCCATGAAATGACTGAACTCTAAATGTCATTACCAGTGCTATTTAGGAAAATGTGCTGAAATATTTAAGTGAAATTGAGATAATAGAAATTCTTATCATTCTGCACTGACAGCATATCTCGTCTTTTGGAATAGAAACCAAATTAGCTTTTAAATAGGATGCGTTTTAGAGCACCCTTAATGTATTTATTAGGTTTAAGAGGATCTGTTGTGTTTTTTCTTCAGCATAATAACAAATTGTATCATGATCTGGCTATGTGATTTGCTTTTCTACAAAATGTGACTCATTTTTATTAATGTTTTTACCTTACAGACCTTTTTTCAGAAGACGTTTTATGATTCTATTAGATGGTTAATTAGCTTCCAGTAGATGCTCCAATATACAACAAACTGTCCACTAAGGACTCATTCCATATGTTGTTACAATTTATTGACAAATAGCTATTTGTTAAAATGGTCATTGTTAACATCGAGGCCTGATGAAGACCTCTATGAGGTCAAAACATTGCTTGATCTTCTCTATAGCTTAATAAACCAATTTGCTTTTCAAATTTCAGGGTTTGAATCACTGTTTCTGTAAAGACAAAAATATGCTTAATTTTGTCATGTAGACAATACCATGAACACTTTTCCTTGCAAATTTTAATTCTCCTGCAGTGAAGTGAATAACCATATTATATGTTTTTTTCATTTATGAAACACCTGCATCATTGTATTTGCTCTCCCCTTTTATTTTCTTTAAGGATATTATTATTTCATATAATTGAGGCTCTAATACCTAATTTCCAGAGTTTATTGTAAAAATAGATGCTGGGCTAGATGCTCATTTATTCCCATTTTATGAGTATATAATAATTTTTTATACTCACTGATGTATTAGTTTCATTTAATTCTCTGTTGCACAGCATGATATTTTTTATTTTATTTTATTCAAATGTTGAATGTAAAGCATGAAAGTATAATCTTGCTGCTTTAAAATTATGGAAACTTGAACAGAAGATAACATTTATTTCATATGATTCAGCGGAGCAGTATTTTCCAAGGGACTGGAAAAATATACAGACATTATTTAAAGAAAAAAAAAAATCTACGTATGGGTAATGCTAATCATTTAGTCTGTTGCCTGTTGGCAAAACATGATGTAATTAATTATGCCACAGAATTCCCGATGAAAGCTTTAATATTTTTTTTTCTCATTGGGAAAAAAAAATCACTTAAAATTCTTGAATGAGGGAATCACTCACAGTACAAAATATTTTCTTTGTGAATGCAAGTGTTACATTTTTTATTCAGTCCTAATAATGCTCGTATACTGGCACAAGAAAAATAGATGTTTCTGTATTGACTGCAAGAAGCACAAATTTTAAAGTTCTATGTTTACTTGCAGCTAGACTAGATTTTAAAATTATTGCATCAACCTGTCCTGTCTGGGGAAACAATACAATCAAATGTTCTCTATATAAAGCATTACATAGAAAGGGCCTTAAAATGAAAACATAAATAAATAAATAAAATACTTGGCACACAAGTTTTATGTAATTTCGCAATTTATTGTGTCTACTTGTAGATTCAGGAAGACCTTTCCATATCATCCTTGTCTATGTAATCTATTCTCATGTCATAAATCACTGTCCAGTAGAGATTTAAGGGATAACTAGTTTGTTGAGGAGGTCCAACATCCCGGCTGCATATCTCAGCTCGAATTCTTTATATCCCTCAGACATCAGGCGACATAAAGTGTTGGGGAATAATACACTTTATTGGGTACAATGCAGGTTTATCTACAAAGACCACAAGCATGGGATCTACAGCAAAAGGATAGCTGATCCCGCCTGTGCGTCTCTGTCACGATCCAAAAATCAAAATTCTGAACTTTATTAATTTTTCTTAAATTTGTTCCTGCAGTGACTAATATTTGCCTCTAGTGGCCTCCCTAACCACTAGCACTGAAATTCCCATCTCTACCTCACCTGCCTGGGTTGAATACTTCAGCGACAAAAGGAAACATCCAGCTTAATACTGGGCCTTTGCATTGAAGTTGTTGATTTGCCTGAAACACTTCAGATCCTGGCTCCTGTGAACCAACCTGTGGACTTACCTTCTTTGTCTCAATCCTGCTTACTTTCAAACTTGCTCAATACCAGCCTGAACTACTCCTCAATCCTGCTTACTTCCAAACCTGCTCAACACCATCCTGAACTACTCCTCAATCCTACTTTCTTCCAAATCTGCACAATACCAACCTGAACTACTCCTCAATCCTGCTTACCTCCAAACCTGCTCAATGCCAGCGTGAACTACACTTTATCTTACCTACACACACACAAATGTGAAAGGGTTTATAAAATGCCCCTTCCTGTCTCATTGGAGATTCTTGCCGATATCAGCAAATCTAATGGCTAGTATAGGACTCACCTTTTGGGGCTTGCCTTGACATTGCAGGTGAGCTTATATTCAAATGGCCATTGGAATAAAACTAAAGAGCCTCCATTTTGTTAAATGTACATAGGGATTTAGGCCAGAGTGCAGGTAACATTCTCTTTGTTTTATCTTACCTACCTGATTTCTACCAGCCTGATCCATACAACTTATCTGCTCCATACCTACCTGCATAACACCAATCTGGAATCTACCTCAAATTATAGGATATCCTGTTTCTTCTATAATGTCAAAATCAAGCAATAGAGATCCTAATGTTAACCCTGGCAATCGTCTCCTACGTGACCTGCTCAAGATCATGACAGTCTCTGTCTTTGGGAGAGGATTGTGACATTCACCACTTAAACTAATTATCTATCAGGCACAGAGAGATAAACACAAAATATCACCCAAAATGACATAAAACTAAACTGAGATCAAAGTTATGTGGTACACACTCATGCAGTCTATGCTATACAATCACAGTGTAGAAAAGAAAAACGATGGCACAGTTTAGCACCACAACGTGCAACAGGTGTTCTGCTTCTTTTTTTAATTTTCATAATTCACATTTGAGCACCTGGGTATGGGTAAATTAGTGGTTTGAGTAGCTTACTTTTTTCTTTTTTACCTAGGCAAAAATTGCAATCAGCAGTGGTTTGAGGTAACTTAGGTTGCCAGTGCACCATTTTTTGGAGTACTGAGGTAATCACATACTGGCAGGGATCTCTTGCTAATTGGAGCGCAGATATTGATATGCTTAGTAGGAGCACCTCTTTTATCAGTCATGGTAGCACTTTTCCTATGATTCTAGTCTTCATTGCCTATTGTATTAGGAAGGCTGACTGGATTTGTAAGAGTCACTGGGCAGCATATCTCGCACTGAAGCGGGGTTGGAAGCCTGTGAACTGCAATTACTGTAGTGTGAAAAAGTAGAGGTTTCGGACCGATTGCAAGCATAAGCAATAGATCACTTTGAAATGTTTCCTGGCTACAGTAAGTGCCCTTCTTTGAAACATGCAATTAAGTTGCTACATTCGTAGCCTCAAACTTGATACATTCACTTTGTCTCATACTGTATCAGTATTTCTACACCGGGATTATATAGCACAGACTGCCTTAGTGTGTACCATATGACGTTGATCTCTAAGAACGAGGTATTTCTTTTTGGTTTCTGTACCTGTGCTCCATAGAGATCCTTAACATTTTTTTTTACCAATTAAATATTATATGTTAAACATTAAATAGTGTGGTCACCTGCCATCCCTGTATATAAAACAATACCCCTTTCTGTCTCATTAGAGAATTTTGCCAGAAGCTCAAGGAAGCAAGGCGAATGGTTAGAGTTAGGACTAACCTAAGAGGTCTGCCTTGACGTGACAGGTGAGCATATCCTCTCATGGTCATTGGAGGCAACTAAAGGCCTCCATTTGTTGAAAGATACATAGGGATGTGGAAAGAGCGCAGGTAACTTTTTGTCTTTGATTAAATAGTGTGGAATGAGTAAAAAAGTGCCTCTTTATGCTCTATTATAAAACCAGCCCAAGATAAGTAATTATCACATGTTTTATAACCTATGGTTTTAATTGTTCCTTCAACTCAATAAAGATTAGATTTGTGAAGACATTTCTGAATGAAGAGAACACCCTCTACTCACCAATTTGGTGTCCCTAACAGACAACTGCCTATTGGCCCTTTTTATTGTGTTTTTCTATTTTGCCATCTCTTTCAGCTCTCTGTGTTCATCTAGTTTACTTGTTTCCATTACATATCTTCACAATGGGTCTGCTCACACTGAACTCCCACTACTGCTACAAGTGAATGGTTGTTACCTTAAAGGAGTGTTTAACCTCTGTAGGTTCTGTGAGTCTAATTCCACTATTGTACCTAACATTAAGACTTGTTTTAGCTGTCACATAGCTTGCTTGATGCATGTATCCTTCATTTGCATTTAAAAATATATAGTAAATTAATATTGTTCGTAATTTTATATATTTGCAATTTTATACATATATATATATATATATATATATATATATATATATATATATATAAATAGCAACAGGTATTAGCTGCACTCACGGTCTGTGATAAAAACTTAAATTCTTTATTGGATTCATTTAAAAATAGATTGATTTTTAAATCTTTATTAGATCTATTTTTAAATGAATCCAATAAACAATTGAAGTTTTTATCACAGACCGTGAGTGCAGCTAATACCTGTTGCTATTTGAATACGCTTGAGCCCTGGCTGGCACCTGGCAATTTATAACATTTCAGCTTGTGTGCAGGGACGAAAATTGTATATATATATATGTAGTGGAGGACAATAAGCTGAGTTATAGTAGTGGTATAAGTCGGTTGTGGTGTGCCGAAACCAACGTTCGGGTAGGCCTGTAAAAGAGTGTAGGAAATTGGCATTCCGTGAAATCTTTGTTTGTCACATATCAGTTTTCATAACAATCGAATCAAATATCTTGCAGTTAACTTATGTTTATTCAAACATAACAATCCATCTGGTAATAACAAATGTCTTTAACATTCTTTGTCCAATACAGAGAGCAATTTTCTAGATGTTATCCATTTTTGATGTTAAAGGTATTGGCCACGAATTCTAAACTACAATCAGTTTTATGGGTTTAAAATTCAGTTACAGAGGGGAGTATACATAAGATTGCCTTACTTTAAAATAAGTGGCTATCTTAGAAAAAGGGGAGTTACTTAGCATCATTTGAAATCTATGATTAAAGTCATACGTTATATTTGGCGGCAAGATATGTGAGACAAAGAACTTCTATATACATGATGTAATGAATAATTGCCTGTAGAAATGTGAGTCTTCAAAGGAATTCAGGCTTTCAAGGCTAGGTCAAAGGTTACTATAAACAAGCCCTTCAACATCACTCTTAAAGTGAACCAGATGTGGTCTCCATTCCTTATACAATGAAAGTCTGTAATACTCTATAGGCCAAGGTATGGCTTCTCAATTTCAGTGTTCTTGAAGCAATCCGAATAAAACTTATAATATTTATATCAACACATTAAATACATTTAAAGTACATAATAATATTTTTCAAGCCCCTCTTTGATGCTTTTATGTAAATATAATGCATCATAATTTACTTATACCAATTATTTATGGGATTTTAATTTTGTTTTCTGATATTGATCTAAGTATCAGTTTACAAGGAAAGGCCTTTTAACACAGCCATTTCCAGTTGTCTGTATTGCTTTTTACACTCCAAGAGGGAGAAGCAAGACATTTTAACCCTTTCATTTCTGAACTCCTAAGAACAAAATTCTTGTTACGATTACCTTTACATTTTTCACTAATTCATTAATTTACCTTGGGCATTGATTTTACCGAACATTAATAATAACGGTATCATAGTTATTATGCTGTGCAATTGTATACAGTTTACATTAACCAGAAAACACAATCGGTTTGATTTAGTCCATGAAATACTGTCCTCTCCAATCGAATCCACAAGCACAGTCTCTTTGAAAGTCCATAATGTCCTTTGAAAGTCCAAACAATTTGTCCTTTTATTTAAAATCATACAGGTTTTTGTCCATGTAAAACAGTATTAGTTCTGTAATGAAAAACAGATGGCAGTTTACTATTCTTATACATTAGTAAATGTCTTATACATTAGTAAATTTCTTATACCTTAGTACATTTCTTATACCTTAGCACAATTCTTTTACATTGATCACTAGACACAAGAATTGATTTATTACACTTTGTACCAATGTTTGCTTTTTAAACCTATAACACAGTTTGTTCTAATTTTTATTCTTAGACCAACATAAGGACCATAATGACCTTCCCAACTTGCTTTTCATAGACCTGGTGTTTTAAATGATTTACCATTGCCTTGTAACCTGGTTTAAGCATATCTGCATAATTTCCCTGTGTTACTTCTTTATATTTATTTAATTTATTTATATAGCGCCATCAGATTCCGTAGCGCTGTACAACTTTAACACATAGTTTACCATAAGGGACGACATTTGAAGTAGCAAACTTCAATTCTAACAATAGATGTTCCTGTAATACTTTCAACTATTCAGCATGTTCTGCTGTAACGTTGAATGTACTTGGAACAAAAGGTTTATTAGGGAAAGTGATTACATAGTTCTACATGTCACTAACTCATGAGGTGACACTTGAGTTTGGATTTGCAGGAATAGACATTAATACTCCTGGTAAATATGTTAACCAATTACTCTTATCTTAAAGCATTTTTATTTCTATTTTATTTTATTCATTTTAATTTAGAAATTAATTTATATAGAGTACCATGGTATTTTTGCCAAAGGAACTCTCTGCAATTTTGGTTTCTAGTATTTAGGTCTTGGATTAAATTGAGCACATATGAGACACTTCTGCAATATATTTATACACTTTTTGTTTTAAATTAGGATGATACAATTTATTTTGCAGGACCTTAAACAGTTGTCCTGTACCCAAATGCCCTGTGTACGATGATTGAATACAATCAGCCCTTGTAATAAGCCACTAGGTACAAATGTTTGTGTTTCATTGTGTTTAACCCTGTACATGCCAGTTTCAGTATCTAGACCCATTCTTTTTATACTGAAAGCTACATCCTTCCATTCTCTATCTGATCTTATAGGGTATTTGTTATTTGTCTTTTTACTAACAGTTGCACTCATTAGATTTTCCAAGTATTACAACTCCTCAGACAAAGTTTCCTTTGATTCCTGATCTACAAGTCTGTTTCACAACAACAAGTTAAACCCTTTTTTCTTTTTCATAATTAAACAGTTCTGCCAGAATACCTGCATGCTTTAAAGCTTTATCCTGATAATCTACCATTCCTCTTTTCTCCATATTGGGAGGTGAAGTGTTAAAGCTTTAACTACATAACTGCTGTCACTGATTATATTCACTGGGTCGTATACTGTTATTTCTAGAACTTTCTTTACAGACTCTAACTCCGCTTTCTGAGCTGACATATGGCCTGGCAGTCTATCTTTGCAATTCTTTTGTTTAATCGTCATATATGACATAACCTGTGTGATGTGATCCATCAACATAAAATCTCATTCCTCCACATACAAACTAGAAATCCCTTGTATTGTTTGCTTCTCAAAGGAGATCTGGATTATATTTCCATTTCCTTCTGACATCAAATCAGGAATAACATAGCTTTTACTGGTTTCTATCCTGGGTGGTTTATTTTGTAACTGGCTATATACTCCTAACTCAGAACAATTTTGTAACAGTTTTAGATATTTGGGGGGGTTTGTAAATTTATCTGTCCAAATCCTGCCATGTGTTGTGTTGCTTCTAAAGCCCATCATACAGCCATGAGCTGTATTACACAGGAATTCCTCTTTCCACTGGATACATGATTTTAGAAAAATATCCCTGTATTCGTAAAGATTCATGCTACCTTTGCATTAAACTGCTATTAATGAAGAGACACCTGCTTAACATTGAACAATATATGGTACTGTTTCAATGGGAGCAGCTAGCACAGGCGCTTGTGTGAGAGCATCTTTTAACAGATTTAACTCTTTTCAAATTCCCCTGTCCAGATGATCTTATCTTTTATATTTTAGCATATTGCATATTGTATAAGGGTTTTGCTATCCCTTCCATATCATATATAAATTCTCTGCTAACATTTATCAAGCTTAAACATTTCTGTAGATGATACCCTGTCATTGGCCTTGGCAATTGCTGCAATGCTTTAACCCTTGCTGTACATGGCGTTTTACATTCTGGATCTATATTAACTCCTAGGAAAGTAAATCTTTCCTTCAAGATCTGCACTTTGAATGTGTTCAGTTTTAACCCATTATCTGCCAGTGTTTGACAATTATCACACAGTATCTGCTCATGCTCTTCCCTTGTTACTGTTTGAACTTAACAGATCATCAATATATTGCAAAATCTTATTCCCATACCCCAGGGGTTCCAATACTTGAGCCATTGCTTTATGAAAGTAAGCTGGTGAAGATTGGAAGCCCTGTAGCAACACCTGGAACAGATATTGATGATTTTAAAGGTAAAAGCATAGCAATACTAGCTATCTGGATTGAATGGTATAGAAAAGAACACATTGACTATATCCAATACAGAAAGTACTTAACATTAGCATCTATTTGCGCCATGATATCTGATGAGATTTACTTATTCACCACATACGTGTCTACAATTAAACCATAAGTGCCATTGGCTTGATTATTAGCCAAATGGTGACTTACATTTGGAATTACCCACTCTCAACACTCCTTGAGATACCAATGCTTTTATCACCTGATTCACACCTTCTTCTTATTCTTTGGGATCTTATATTGTTTAACTGCAGGGGGTCTAGAACTACAATTACAACTTGCAAATTCACTATCCCACACTCTTGTTTAGACTTAGAGCACACTGTGGGGTATTTAGTTTTAAGATATGGTACAACCTCATCATCTTGTTGTATAGAAGGTGACACTTCACTCTGTTTTACAGTTATATCATGACTAAACTATCTTAATTTATTAGGTTTAACCACTCAACCTGTTTTGCTCTCACCTAAAGCTTGCCATAAAACCAAATTTAATAAATCCACATACAACTTTTTTTTTTCATTGATAACATCCATTCCCATAATAGTACAGTGGGAGGAGAGGTGCAACTATAAATCACCAAAAGATTTTTCCTCCTTCAATCTCAACTTCATTATCAGTGGATAGAATTTCATGTGCATTTGTTCAATTAAAACTTAGAAGGGATTTGTTGATATGCTTAAATTTTTAAAGGCAAGCGTGTTTTATTAGAGTCATTCCTGCTCCTGTTTCTAATAAAACTCTGTTATTTTTCCCTCTAGTCTTCCATAAATATATGGTCGCCCATCTTCACTTCGTTATCAGCAAGATAGATCTGATAATAGCTAGGGGTTACACATCCCTATTTATTGGTGAGTTTAGGCAGATTTTACTTGTCGATTTGTGACACCTTTCTTTCAATGGCATTTAACATCAGTATACACTCTTCACATGAATTTGATATGTGAGGGGGGGTTGGTTGAAGATGTATGCTCTGTTTTTACAGCTGCCACTCTCTGTAGATTCTTATGGTCTGGGAAATTCAATTTTCTTTCCCTTTCACTGGGTAAGTTTTTTCTTCATATTTAGGACAATATCTCCTAACATGACCTTATTGGTTGCAATTATAGCATACCATAGAATTACTCTAATAAAACCCTATAATATCTATCTTGGGGTGTGGCCGAATAGTTTTTAGTACCCTGGTAATTTTGTTAATTTTGTGGTCTTTCCTTAAACCTCACTCTAAAATTACCATATTCAATTAATAACCTCATTTCTCCTTCTACCTTCTTCACTAGACACATTTTTAATAGGGGCCAGTCCTGCTGAAGTATCCCTAGACAAAAGTGTGTCTGTGCAACATTTTAGTTATTCCTGTGTTTTTCCTTTTTAACAATTGCAAGGATTTCATAATTTTCATAGCAGCAAAATCTCTTAATCTAGCTCATTTGGTTACCCTGATATTATAGAGACATATTCACTAACACTCTGCCTATGTTACTCTTTAGACATAGTAGACTGTTTTGTATCATTAATCAAATTCCATGCCTTATTCCTTAAATTAGCACAAACATGTATATCATAATTTTCTCCATTTAAATTAATCAAAAATAGAAAATTCTAAACTATTCAAACCAGTTGCACACTGTACAACCATTAGCAATATATTTGGAAACAATTCCTGCAACTAAACTCTGGGCTTTTCACATTCCTTATCCTCCAACACATCAATGAGTTAATTTTTAACCCATTCACTTAATGAGGCTGGCAGCCAGATCAAACGACATCTGGTGGCTACCACATCACTAAATTTTTGTTTATTCATTTCACCTTCAAAAACCCTCATATTGTAAAAAGGTCCTCTCTGCTCATCATATTTAGACACATTTTTAATCAATCTGGCTAATCTGAGAGTATCCATCTGACCCTTTTTCTTGCACAATTTCCCCATTTTCCTATATCTTTTCTTCTCTTCTGCCCTTTTCACACAACTTCTACTTTAATCCAAATCTTTCAGATTTTTCCACAAAATATCTGTAACATTCCCCAGACTAACAATTTTTGCAAATTGTCAAAATTAGTAACAACGTCTAATATTGGACATGTGAGACATTGTTTTATGGGTTCTATTTAACAGATCAGTCTGATTCTTAAGCATTTCTTTCATTATATTAAAATCTTAATTTCCTTGACATTACTTAAACCTTTCAACAACTGCCGAGAGTCTGAGTTTTTGTTTCAACTAATGTTGCATCCAATGCACTCTCAAAAGAGAGCCATGGGGGGCGATTTCCTTCTTTTAACACTTTTAAGGAGATTTACAGTTTAGCTAGAGGCTAGGTAAATTACTAGACCTTGCAACAACACATATATTTTTCAATTGTTTTTAACAACACATTTCTTTTTTGTTTCGATGTATTACAAACATAACAATTACTGGTCTTTTTAAGTTGACACCATTCCTTTATAGAATCATTAGTTTCCAGAAAGCCTTTTGCCAGTAATGCAACTTTTTCTTTCCCTTTTAACCACATTGCTTTGCTCATTACCAGTTAATCTGTCTAACCATTTCAATACACAATAGCGTTTTCAGGATTAACTCTTTTACAGACAGATCCTGTTACATTTGACAGCAGTCTTTTCCTGCCAATCCATAATTTACTAAACAGTTAATACAATTTGTTTCAATATACATATGAGCAACTTCTACAGACATGTTAAAGACACATACCCTTGAAGTATTTGATTTCCACAGGTGTGCGCATCATCTGATGGAAGAATACTTTTTGGAATATGTAGTTATTTCTTGAGAATCCTCCGAAATGCCATCTTCGATCTGCAATTCGTCATAACATTTATTTCTTCATAAATAAAGTATGGATAAAAGGATACAGATTGTCCTCTCAATTATTATCGTCTTATTCTTCCGTCAGTACTGAGCATAAATTTCCACGTTCGAACGATTTCCCCTGCGCAACTCTATTTTCGCATAGTAAAACTGAATGTTTAAATAAAGGATTTTTTTGGGATGCCATCCTGCTGTATCAGTCACTTGTGTTTCTCCTGTTTCAAGCCGGGTACTAAAGCTTTTTCTTCAGGGAACAATTTCAACTTTTCTTCAGTGATTTTCTTATCTTCTTCTAGTAATCTTCTTGTAGCTTGTAGCAGTCATAATTCAGGCTTAATTCAAAAGTTTGCTGTTGTTGGTGCCCGCATTCTCCACCATTAAATGTAGGAAATTGGCATTCCGTGAAATCTTTGTTTGTCACATATCAGTTTTCATAACAATCGAATCAAATATCTTGCAGTTAACTTATGTTTATTCAAACATAACAATCCATCTGGTAATAACAAATGTCTTTAACATTCTTTGTCCAATACAGAGAGCAATTTTCTAGATGTTATCCATTTTTGATGATAAAGGTATTGGCCACGAATTCTAAACTACAATCAGTTTTATGGGTTTAAAATTCAGTTACAGAGGGGAGTATACATAAGATTGCCTTACTTTAAAATAAGTGGCTATCTTAGAAAAAGGGGAGTTACTTAGCATCATTTGAAATCTATGATTAAAGTCATACGTTATATTTGGCGGCAAGATATGTGAGACAAAGAACTTCTATATACATGATGTAATGAATAATTGCCTGTAGAAATGTGAGTCTTCAAAGGAATTCAGGCTTTCAAGGCTAGGTCAAAGGTTACTATAAACAAGCCCTTCAACATCACTCTTAAAGTGAACCAGATGTGGTCTCCATTCCTTATACAATGAAAGTCTGTAATACTCTATAGGCCAAGGTATGGCTTCTCAATTTCAGTGTTCTTGAAGCAATCCGAATAAAACTTATAATATTTATATCAACACATTAAATACATTTAAAGTACATAATAATATTTTTCAAAGAGGGCAAAAAGTTGACATAACCAGTACTTTAAATGCCTGTTTGAGGGATATCTGGTGTATGCAGATGACTCTAATGTCCCAGTTCATGATGTGCGCTGGGATGTTTACTAAAGGCTACAGAAACTGTGCTTATTCTAAAAGAACGACCTGAATATGTTGAAGGGTCATATCAGAGTTTTATGAATAGTGCAAAAAATAATGTGTATAGTGTTCTCTTATCAAAAATAGCAGCAGTCCACCTACAAGGAGTTCCCACACTGTGTGAATAACCAGCAGATACATACAAACAAATGGTGAGCTGCACTTAGTAATTAAAAAGGATTATACGTGCAATCAATGGACTAGGATAATTGTGAGACATATCTTTAACACAGAAATGTACAAAAGTATATTACTGTAAAAAATGCAGCAGATATAAAGACAGTGCTCAAACTTTCCAGAGCTTCAATTAGCTCTAATATTGCACGCCAGGACGGAACAATCCCCGTCCAAGGATATGATGTCAGATATCTTGAGCAGCAGTCTGTAATATATGTGGAGGGAAGCACAGATAGGAAAACTGATGGTGTAGTCCAATTATAAAATTAACATATTATAAAGGTAAGTAAAGGTGAGACTAGCTGAACTCTGCTGAAACATTGAAAAAGAGTTTGAAAACAACTCTTTCTGCACATTTCACGCTACATAACCAAGACCCTGGCCAACTAAAATTGGTAGGTATAGACATGATCACAAGGCACTGGAGAGGTGGAGAAAACATAGGGCAACTAG
This sequence comes from Pelobates fuscus, assembly GCF_036172605.1. Taxonomy (NCBI): domain Eukaryota; kingdom Metazoa; phylum Chordata; class Amphibia; order Anura; family Pelobatidae; genus Pelobates; species Pelobates fuscus. The sequence goes on from NC_086328.1 coordinate 25,937,532, forward strand.
AAATAAAATGGGTATATTACTTAGATACATAACACCTAAGAGGCCTTAATGTCGAGTTTGATCTTTTTAACTTTATTTAGTGTTCACTGCAATTTTATCATTCTATTTATCTATGCATGTAATTTTATTTCTCTATAATACCGGCTCATAGATGCTCTTTTATGCATATATATTTTTTTCTTTTTTACATATATATGTATGTTTTATATCTTGTATTTTTTAAAATGTAAACATTTTCATTTTTGATATGTAGATATATATTATAAAAAGTTGTTTATACATCTTCCAATATGGCGGTTCGACTACTTCCTGCCGACATCACTTCCTGTGACGTCAGCAACTCAATATAGCACACTAGGGTACATAATAGTTTGGCCGCGCTCTTCCAATATGGCAGCTAACTGTTCTTTCCCCTGCCGACGTCACTTCCTTTGAGACGTTCGGCAGCATAATGACTTATAATGGAGATCGCATGATATGTCACTTCCTGTGCAACGTAGTCCCGCACACACGAAAGTGACTTCACCACACAGCTGATCGCAACTACATTGATAGAAGACCATATAAAAACAGAACTTTTGAAGCTGGACATTATTCACTTTTGAGAAACCTCCTCTGTTGATTGCATGTATAATCCTTTTTAATTAATGAGCGCGGCTCACCATTTGTTTGTATTTATCTTTTATGAATTGTGTCCGGATGTACAGGATGAATTTGATGTAGTGAGTGGTTACTATGTACCCTTAAAAAAGAGCGTGCCTGTGTAGTCCTGTGAGTGTTGGACAATTGGTCTAGTATGTTGACCTGGCACCATTTATTGTCGATAGTATGTAGGTAAATGTCTGCAAGTGGGTATAAGATAAGTTTAAGTGTTTGTTATATATGTACATATGTGAAAAGGTCATTATGCCTGAATTTGTGGGAGGAGTTATGGCCCCTACTTAAACTCCTAGCCCCTACTCACCTCTGCCGTTCAAGCTGATTGACCCCATGTCAGGGTGGCGGTCCGGTGCCTGGGATCCAGACACTGTCCGGGCCGCGGTGCGAGGACCAGGACCCAGTATGCCTGATGTTCAGAGTAGGAGTCACAGTATGGAGGTGGATTAGCAGGGTCTGGTGCAGGGTAACCGCACGCCCCCTGGTGTTGAGCACCAGCGTTTGTGCAGCCACATACCAGAACCCTGATTCAGCTTATGCAGATCCCAGGAACTAGGAGCAGGAATTAAGCAGACCTCCCAGAGCTGAATAGGGAGGCTCTACAACAGGAAAGTATCCAGTACTAGAAACAAGGCAAGACTAGAGATAGGTACCATACATGGAAACAAGACAGAACTAAGAGAACCCAGAACCGGAGAAGGATAGGAAGCTAAACCCAGAACATGTACACAAGACATGAGGGAAACATGAACATAACATGGGCATGACTGGACAGGACTGCCGGCAGGAACTCTGAAACAAAGGGAATGATGGAAAACAAACGGGTGTGGCAACATAAAACAAACATTTAAAGGAAACCTGGAGACTGGGAATCCCAGGGATGGAATATAAGAATGAACCCAGAAACCCAGCATAAAGAAAACCAGACATAGAATAGAAAACAAGAAAAAACAAGAAAAACTAAACAAGAATTGTAAAAAGAGTACTGGATACCAGAAGCCATTGCCAGAATGATCCGCAGCTAGGAACAGGATGTGACATAACTCCCCTCCTAAGGAGCGACCTCCGGATGCTCCCAACAGCTCCCAGGCAGAGACCAGGAATGGCGAGCAGATCCTTCAACGAAGTCCTCTTGACTTCCACGAAGGCAAGGATCCCCCACCGGAAAGGCCTCCTGCATAGGAACCACCAGTAAAGAATGAAGATCACCGCCAGAACAGGAGCACTGCCACAACACCGGAATCGGAACCAGAACCAGGAACAAAGCATCACAAGATGACACCTGCAGAGACCACCGAACTGCTTAGCAGATAGACCTCCTCCAAGACAAGAATCAGAAAGACTGGACAAGAATGAGGAAGTCATCTCCAGCAGACTTGCCCAGATACAGGAACTCTTGTATGCTGCATAATCCAGGCTGGACACAGACCGGGCAGATCAGGAATGCTGCAAAGTTCACTCTATGAACTCCAATGGCCTACGGCCATACTGTCAGGGTGGCGGTCCGGTGCTCGGGACCCAGACGCTGTCCGGGTGGCGGTGCGAGGACCGGGACCCAGTATACCTGATGTTCAGAGTAGGAGTCACAGTGTGGAGGTGGATCAGCAGGGTCTGGTGCAGGGTAACCGCACGCCCCCTGGTGTTGAGCACCAGCGTTTGTGCAGCCACATACCAGAACCCTGATTCAGCGTGTGCGGATCCAAGGAACTAGGAGCAGGAATTAAGCAGACCTCCCATAGCTGAATAGGGAGGCTCTGCAAACAGGAAAGTATCCAGTACTAGAAACAAGGCAAGACTAGAGATAGGCACCATACATGGAAACAAGACAGAACTAAGAGAACCCAGAACCGGAGAAGGATAGGAAGCTAAACCCAGAACATGTACACAAGACATGAGGGAAACATGAACATAACATGGGCATGACTGGACAGGACTGTACATGGACTGGGTATACAAACTAAAACAAGACAAGATAAGATAGGCAAAACAAGAGGAGAAATAACTAAGCACTATATATGAAAATCATGGGGATTTAGTCAGATTATATGATCATACATTGCATAAGCCAACAACGCCAATGTCTGGCAGGTCCTACACTGCCTAATGTTAGCTAAAACAACCAAAGGAGACATATATAGCACTTACCTGCAAGAAAGGGCAGAAGCCTTGAGCAGCTGTCTGCAGGAACTCTGAAACAAAGGGAATGATGGAAAACAAATGGGTGTGGCAACATAAAACAAACATTCAAAGGAAACCTGGAGACTGGGAATCCCAGGGATGGAATATAAGAATGAACCCAGAAACCCAGCGTAAAGAAAACCAGACATAGAATAGAAAACCAGAAAAATCAAGAAAAAAAAAATCAAGAAAAACAAGAATTGTAAAAAGAGTACTGGATACCAGAAGCCATTGCCAGAATGATCCACAGCTAGGAACAGGATGTGACACCCCACCCACCTACACCCATCTATATATTACATTTCACCTTTGTGGACCCTCTTTTTATTACAGGCCTACTCGTACGTTGGTTTCGGCACACCTCAACCAACTTTGCATCTTCTGATACATTCCATAACCTATTAGAAATTCCGAGCACAAATATATATATATATATATATATATATATATATATATATATATATTTATTATTTTTTTACAAAATCCATATACTCAATAAATGTTTTCAATAAACATGGTAGTTTTGCTGCATCAATACCAGAAAAGATACAAGTGTGTAAAATGCAAAAGAAATAAAAGTACAAAGCATACTTGATATTGTATTATAGACAAATACATAGTATTCATGCTAGATACAATTGCTGAAAACACATGTGAGAATAGAGGCAGACGTCTCTCTCAAATAGAATATCTTTTGCTTGTCAGCCATATAAATTTCACAGACATGCAAGAGCTAAGTAATTGGGTTTATGGAGGAAAACAGCTATAAACATATGAAGGATAATGAAGACTTTAGTGTAGTCTGACCTTTGTAAGCAATGCCAGAGGCTTTGCTCATGTGCTGGATCCAGTTGTCATTATTAACAATGGCCATGAATTTCAACCTGTCACAATAATCAAAGAACCAGACAGAGGTTTCTTTGGGAATTCTAAAGAGAAGGTTGCTGTGTCTTGACCCGATATCTTCAGATTTCTGTGGATAGATTGGCCAGCACACATAAAAGAAGTAATACTTTATCACGTAAAACAAAATTGCCTATACTGTAAAATGCACATTTTTTTTTTTTATCATTCATTTAATAAAGTCTATCAGTGTATCTGTGGTTATGCTTTGTGATTTGTCATTTCATTTAGGACAACATTGAAATGAAGGAGGGTTGTCAAAGGTAATTTATTTTGTCCATCGTTAGATGCCACCTGTCTACTGCAGAGGCTGTTGTAGAATCTCTAGAGAATCAGTGATGTCAATCATTAAATAACAGTAGGTGATGTCATAATGTAGAAAGAAATAATTGAAAGGCCAGGTGCCCAAGACATTCTAAATTTAAAGTCACAATGTTTTTCCCAATCCATATCTCATTCACCCTTAGACCAGTTCAGGTCAATGTGACCGAAATTGTAGGTACTTGTCAGAAGGATTTTATCTCTTAAAAAAAATAAATATATATGTATATACATACATATATGTCTTAGTCCCATGCCAACTTCATAAAAATGAATTTAAATTCTAAAACTGCGTTGTAAAACTCTAGATTTCCCGATACTAGTTAATGGTATAGTATGTAGACCAGTATAAATAGTCTTTGTTTCTTCTAAATTAACTTCTAAATTTCCCCTAGCTCGTGATCATTTCAGAGTCATTGTTTAAAACTCAGTTCATACAATGAGTAGGAATATTGCTATAACAAAGTATGCACAGTGTTTGTTAAATAGATTATTTTATCATTTTGTGTTCTTGTTTGAAGTATTCATTTCATTTCTTACTGGAAATGGATTTTTAGTCTGTAAAAATCTAACTCTCTATTTAGCATCTGCCTCATAGATGTGCCCAGAACTCCCTCTAATGGCAAGCCTTAATATCTCCTTGAAAGCATAATTTTCATGGAAAACATAAGATTAATAAATACGTGTTTAATAAATATTGTCCCATATTTTTGTGAAATTGAATCTAGAAGTTTAAACATCATATTGGTGACAATGCAATTATATGTCTGCTTAAAATAACAAGCTAATTGGTAAATGTATGAACAAATAAATATCAATCTGTGAAACATACAGTTTTTATTAATTTTATTTTCATTAGCTCCAAATTATATGATATTATTTATAAAGATCTGATGTGATTGTGGGTGGGGCAGGTATTTTCAGTTGCTGTAAGTTAGTAAACAATATTATTGGAAATCAAAGTCCCAATATTTTGTAATTTTTGAAGAATTTGAAATGTAAAAATAGAGACAGCATACAAGACATCTGTGCAAAAAAGGAAATAAAAGAAATATAGATAAAAAATTAAATGTATAAACATTTAAGAAAATAGAGAATAGCTCAAAAATATGCTGTCTAAGAGAATTAGCAAATGTGAGTTTGTAGCTGATGAATTAAAATTTTTCTAGAAACCAAATGACTGAAGTAGATGTACATTAAACATTCATAGCATTATTAACCATATCATAAGTCAGGAACATTCATTTTAGATTGTAGATACAATATATATATATATATATATATATATATATATATATATATATATATATATATATATATATATATATATATATATATATATTATTTGCACAGACACCACACACAATAGGTTGTACTCTTTACCAAACCTAAATATTTAAATAATTTATATATATTCCTTTGATTGAAAGGTTGTCAGGCTAATAAGTGACCAACTTTACAATTGCACAGGGTATCAAAGCAATGTTGTTTTTTTGTGCATTTTCTTTTAGACAAAACATTATTTAGCATTTGTTAACCAAGCTAATCAATAATATGTATAGCAAAAGGAAAATCATCTGCTACGAATATGAGAGGTAGATAATCAAGTAGCACAAAGCAGATTGTGCAGTTGCGTAATATATTGCAAATTTTGCTATTTTTCCCAGAAAAAAATAAAAATGCTTTAAAATGCCTTGTGACATTTTAATAGCAATCAGTAAAAATCTACTTGTAAAGGATTTACCAAGTGCCAAGGCTAGGATATGAGATGCCCGTACTAATAATGCATGTAACCATGCCCAGAAAAATTGGCCTAATACATGATATTTGACATTTAAATTAATGTCTTTCTGCACTGGTTTGGGTACATTTGTCTAACACTGGCACCTGTTATGTCTTGGTCATTATTTCTCGGCTCCCATGCTGAACTATTTACCTTCTGTTCTTGACCCTTATTGTTTTGTTTCCAATTTTATTATTGAAAATGTCAGTGATACTATTTGCAATTTTTGTTGATGTACTGTTATTTTTTTTTACCTAAACTTTAAAATTAAAACTTAAAACCAATGAAAATCCACCATGAGCCTATGAGGAAAGTGACATTTTGGGAGGGCAAACAGTTCTAAATAATCACAAAAATAGTTCAAATTAAATCCCAATCAATTTCCAAAATTGTCAATTGTCAACTGACTCAATTAGAATGAAGTTGCTTTGGTGCCAGGAGGTTCTTTGCAAGAGTTTACCTTCAGGCGTTAGACCATCAACAATTTATCCCCTGAAGATAAACCACCCCCAATAATTACCTGGCACCATAACAACTTTATTCCTGATGAATTTGTTATGGTGCCAAGAATGTCCCGTTAAATTTACTGCACTTTACCCACACTCTGTTTTAACCAGGGTGGCATGGAGGGAAACTATTGTTTGTGTATGCTACATGTTGTTTTAGGCAAAACGCTAAATATTTATTTACTTTGCTATATGATTACTCCTGGTGATTAAAACTGTTCTAGAGGAGTTATCCTACCATAAGTAGAGGCGTATACTTAATAAAGGAACTGTTTGATTAGACAAACTGGCCAAAATTGGTTCACTCCCCCATATCATAGCATGGGTTGGGCTAAAACACTTAATGCAGCGCTAATTCAGAACCCATAGCAACTGGGGGGAACCTTATTAAGTGGTCATTCTATCCCTTCAACCCGTGTTCAGAATATAATTTACAAAAAACAAGGACAGCACTTCTTGGAATGCAGAATTGTGCACACAGTGCTGCTACACAACTATTTTATTGAAAGACATAGAGAAAATATCCCTTTATGTTATCCATTCACAGAATTAAGCACACTCACCAAATACACAAGGTACAAAATACACAATCCACCTCCCCAAAAGACCACATAGTGAAAGTGTGACGTAGGAACTTGCAGGAGGTTTTGGTGCCAGGAGGTTCTTCGCAAGAGTTTACCTTCAGGCGTTAGACCATCAACAATTTATGCCATCTTGCATATTTGCCTTTGTTTCTAGGTAATCTCGCGATGATTTGTAACATCTTAAGGGGTGCGCATGTCATTGGTGTAACAAAAGCAAATGCATAGTAAACAAAATGTACTTAATAAAAAGCTTAAAAAACACTCGTTTTTGATGCAAAATAGGTTGAGGACACGATGAACATTACACAAAAGAGTATAATGGCCACAGAACTTTGAAACTCAACTGTTTTAAGAAAAAAATGGAATACAGTGTTGCTAGGCAACAAACCAGACTCATTTTAGAGCTGTTAGAAAAAAACAGGCTGCATAAAAACTGGGCAATAAAATTGTTAATGATCAGCAAGGATCTCATTGACACAGCATTAAGTAAATATATATTATGTAAATCCAAAAATGTATACAATATATAAACAACTACACAACTACACGAATATATTAACATAAACAATTTATCAATCTAGCAATATATATATCTAAAAAAATATAGCAAGCACTCAACTGAGTTAATTCTGTATATCATGAAGTTATAAAAATGCAGGGTGCTAAATGAAAAAGAGTGACCCGTGTCCCCTACAGGTTACCAAATACCATAAAACTAATAAACCTGTGGCACACCAAAAAGCATTGCACAACAAGTTTTTATTTACATAATGCATAGAGGGACCTTGGTATCCAAGCTTATCACACTGCAAAATATGCCAATTTGATGGAATTACATCCTGTATTTTACTAGCTAACGAGGAGTAGGTACTTATAAATGGAATGCACATTGTCAGGGGTGGGCCTTGGGAGTTGCCACGGATGCACTGTGCCTAAGTACCAGGAAGCTGAGCAAGAAAAGGGCACCATCAGCATCAGCAGGGTGGGGGGGGGGGGGGCTGACCCAGGCTAGAGCCCTGAGTGTTCCTCAAAAAGTAAAGGGTCTAAAATGTATAATTTATTATTATTAGTCCTGAGTGCCCTGTTCTGTGCCTCCCCATTAGTGTAACTTGGCCAAGCAGCAGTGTCTTCCATCAGCCCAGCTTAAAGTGGGTCATAACATGCATTACATCATATTTCTGTTCTCTGCTTCACACACAGCATGGCTGTAGCGGAACCCTATTGTGGCTGTCCTCCCTGTATTGTGGATTGCCCTCATCTACCCTACCCTGGCCCTAAAGACAAACACTGTGCCTGGCCCTTGGATTACCTCAGGGCAGTGGTGCTACTTCAAATGGGCACTTCGGATACCGTCGAAGTGCCGAAGTAACCGTCGAAGCTGTCGAAGTCGTCGAAGTGCACGGCATCGAACAAAGGACCACGTGGCGGCGGCCATTTTAACTCCGAACATCGCCGACCCGTACCATCGACTCCACTTCGACACTTCGACTTACGTCGAAGTACCGGCCGCACTTCGAACGGGACTTAGACATTTTTATGCCAGGAATTGACCGACCGCACAGCTCAAATCTATGGAACTATTTTGGGCAGGAAAATGTGTGCGCGGTCGGTCATAAAGGGACCTCCAGCTAACTTTTGATTTGCTGGAGGGATTGGGACGATTTTTGAGAGATTACTAATTAAAGGCTGCTGATTCTGAAAATGCATGTTTTATGTTTGTAGCACAAATATTATAGAAGTTATGAATATGGTGTAAAAGTTATGTTTGAAACTGTACAATAATGGGATTATGTGTCACACTAAGGGGAGGGGATGTGTGGGTTGTACCCAAGATACCATTGGTTGTTTTATGCCTCCCCCTGGGTGTGGCTTGTCTGTGTACAGTTGTAATAAAAGGCAGGCTGGATGTACCAGCCAGCAGTTCTGTTCCTGAAACTGTGTGTCGTCCAGTTATTGGGATTGCTGTGGGGATATCGCTGTGTTACTTTGCCTGCTGGAAACTCTGCCTATGGATTTACTATTGCCTTGTTCCTGAGCCTTCCTCGGATCGTCAGTGGAGAATAGCTGTGGGATATCAGCTCTCCGCTACATTGGTTGGCAGCGCTGGGATCCAGACTCACAAGGGAACAAGGATTAATGGAATACGGATGGAGAATGACTATGCTAAGCTTAAAAGATCCACGCTAAAGGACTTACTGGAAGCAAGAGGGATTGCAGCAAGCAACAAAAAGAAAGCAACTCTCATTGCAGAAGTCATGGCAGAATACCAAACCGAGGACAGGGCAATCCCTGAACAGCAAAACACATCGGATGGGTCAGAACAAGAAGAATTTCAAAGACAAGTGAAATGTAGACTGGCCTTTTATGGAGGAAAAGAAACGCTTGACATTATTTCCAGGACTATGACCGAGGTGCAAGAATTTATGTGGCGCCAAAGGCCACAACCACCCACAGTACGGGACACAGCAAATACCAACAATACAGAGGGTAAGATAAAAATCCCTTACCAAGCGTTTAAAAACTATGTGGAGGCGGAGGAAGACATAGATGCTTTCCTCCAAGATTTTGAAAGACTGTGTGCCTTGCATAAAATCAATACTGAGGATTGGGTACCTATTTTGGCTGGGCGGTTGTCTGGGAGGGCAGCAGAAGCTTATAGAACTGTACCAGATGAGGAGATCCGGAACTACAGCCGAGTAAAAGAGATTATATTGGCCCGGTATGCCATAACACCAGAGGCATACCGAAGGCGGTTTCGAGAGTTGAAAAAGGCAGATAAAGACTCACATGCTGAGTGGGCTTGTAGGTTGCAGCGGGCGGCCCTTGGCTGGGTGCAAGCCAGCAAGGCTCGATCCATGGAAGATGTGATACAAATGTTGCTCATGGAACAATTCTATGATGGGGTAACAACGGATGTACAGGAGTGGGTAAGAGACCGCAACCCTGTATCCCTCACAGAGGCGGCTAGGAAGGCGGCTGAGTACCTAGATGCACGCAGGTCACAGAAACCGGTAGCCCCAAAAGTCACAATGAAAACCTTTGGGGGAACAAACTACCCCCCTGTACCACCCCGACAGCTACCACCACCACCACCGGCTGTGCAACCACGTTTCCGCCAACCTAGCTCTGGGCCCTGTCATCACTGCCAGAAGTGGGGGCATTACAAAAGAGAGTGCCCACAACTCCGAGACCGATCCTCATGGATCCGACCAGGGCCCCCACCACCCCCGAGAGCCACTGCCCATCACTACCAGGAGGAGCCACCAGTTGCTTATGGCTCCGCGGTTCCTGTCACCACCATAGAACAGTGGGAGGTACTACACGAAGCTAACCCACTACAAGCCCATGCCGATAACCGCCAGCACCACAGACAGACGGTATACCTGGAGGGAAAAGCAGTACAGGGGCTCCGAGACTCTGGTGCCACTATAACCCTGGTCAAAAGCCACTTGGTCGCTGACAAGGCTAAGACTAACCGGACTATAGCCGTCAGAGTTGCTGGGGGAGCCGTCTACCGGCTGGACACTGCCAACGTCCATTTGCATTGGGGAGCGGGGGCAGGGAGGGTGGAGGTGGTGTTGATGCCCCAGTTACCCGCAGAGGTGGTACTGGGAAATGATTTGGGAAAGCTCACATCTGCTTTTGAGCCACAACCCACCATCACTGAGGAAGCACACCCAGTGGTCACCCGACAACAGGCCCGCACCCAGGACTACAACACACTGCCGGAGGTCCAGGTAAGAGAACCTTCCCCTTCCCTAGACTGTGTCCCCTGGTCCCCCCTAACAAATTTGCAGCAGAGGTGATAACTGACCCTACCTTGCAAGTATATAGCGATAAAGTCACCTCTGATCACCCTGGGGCAGAGGGGGAAAGATTTGTATGGGAGGGACAGCTGTTATACCGGGAGTCCGACAAGAAAGTAGAGGGGTCAGACCCGATTGTGTTAAGGCAATTAGTGGCACCACAGAGGTACCGAGCCGAATTGCTGCGGATAGCACACGACATTCCGCTATCCGGGCATTTAGGGGTTAGTCGGACCAGATACCGACTGACGCAAAATTTCTTTTGGCCGGGAGTTAGCCAGGAAGTACGGAAGTATTGTAATACCTGTGACACGTGCCAGAGGGTGGGGAAGAGGGGAGACCGGCGGAAAGCAAAACTGCATCCGCTACCGATAATTGAGGAACCCTTCCACCGAATAGCGGTGGATATCATAGGCCCCCTCCAGAAACCTAGCCCTTCCGGCAAGAGGTACATCCTCACGGTGGTAGACTACGCTACCCGATACCCCGAGGCAGTGGCCCTGACAAATATCCACGCTGAGACAGTGGCCGAGGCCCTGATGCAGATCTTCTCCCGGGTAGGGTTACCTAGGGAGATCAGCTCGGATCAGGGTACTCAGTTTACTGCCGAGATCATCCAACAACTCTGGAGGCTGTGCAATGTTAAGTCCATTATTAGTGCCCCATACCACCCCCAGACCAACGGGCTCTGTGAAAGGTTCATTGGCATCTTAAAGCAAATGCTCCGAACCTTTGCTGAGACCCATAAGGACTGGGAGCGATTCCTGCCGCACCTCCTCTTTGCTTACAGGGAAGTGCCTCAGGAATCAACGGGATTTTCCCCATTTGAGTTATTATTTGGGAGGAGGGTAAGAGGACCCCTAGATCTCATCCGAGAACATTGGGAGGGAGACCGGAGTGCAGACGGTACCCCCATCATACCCTATGTGTTGGCACTTCGGGACCGACTGGAGGCCCTAACTAAGACAGTAGGAGAGAACCTCCAGGCGGCCCAGACGTGTCAGCGGACATGGTATGATCGGGGCGCCAGGGACCGTAGCTTCCAGGTGGGACAGAAAGTTTTAATTTTAACCTGTCCGACATGATAAGCTGCAGGCCGCATGGCAAGGCCCTTATAGAGTCGTGGAACAGAGATGTGACACCACTTACATAATTGGCCCCTGCACAGGAACTGGAGGGCGACGCATGCTCCATGTGAACATGCTAAAGCCCTACCGGGAACGTTCAGAGGAGGTGACAGCGATTTGTGCACCCACCTCCGACGAGTGTGACAGCCTTCCCCTTCCAGATCTGCTGGAAGATGGGAAGCTGTCTGGAGATTTAGGAGAAGTTGCACTGGGAGACCGGCTGAGTCCACAGGAGCGTATCGAGGTACAGCAGCTGTTGCGAGAGAAGCAAGAAACTTTCTCTAATGTACCTGGGTACACTCCTCTGGCAACTCACCGGGTCGAGACCCCCAGGGCAACTACCCATGCGCCAGACCCCCAACCGCATCCCAGAAGCGGTGAGAGAAAACATGCGCAAGGAGATCGATGAGATGCTCCAACTGGGGGTGATAGAGACCTCAGATAGCCCATGGGCCTCTCCGGTAGTCCTCGTGCCGAAGCGAGACGGTACGACTCGCTTCTACGTGGACTATAGGAGGTTAAATGAGAAAACCGTGTCAGACGCCTATCCTATGCCCCGGATAGACGCGTTACTAGACAGAATGGCCAGGGGCCAATACCTCACCACTATTGACTTGTGTAAAGGATATTGGCAAATCCCCCTGGCCCCAGACGCCATCCCGAAGTCGGCCTTTGTCACCCCATTTGGCTTGTATCAGTTTAACCCCTTAAGGACCAAACTTCTGGAATAAAAGGGAATCATGACATGTCACACATGTCATGTGTCCTTTAGGGGTTAAGGTCATGCCATTTGGGATGAAAAACGCCCCAGCTACCTTCCAGAGGATGGTAGATCGACTTCTGGATGGATTCCAGGACTATACCTGTGCCTACCTGGATGATATTGCTATTTTTAGCAATACGTGGCAAGAACACTTGGCTCATATAGGAGCTGTACTAGACAGGATAAGGGAAGCTGGTTTGACCCTGAAGCCGGCTAAGTGTAGTATCGGAATGGCTGAGGTGCAGTACCTGGGACATAGAGTAGGGTGCGGTAAACAGAAGCCCGATCCTGCCAAAGTAGAGGCCGTAGCTCAGTGGCCCACCCCTAGGACTAAGACCCAGGTGTTAGCATTTCTAGGGACCGCGGGGTATTACAGGAAGTTTGTCCCCAATTATAGCGCCCTGGCCAAACCCCTCACCGACCTGACCCGTAAGAACCTTCCCCGCCAAGTAAACTGGACCCCGGAGTGTGAGCAGGCATTCCAACACCTGAAAAATGCACTGATAAATGCCCCTGTCTTGGCAGCTCCCAATCCAACTAAACGATTTCTTGTTCACACAGACGCTTCTATGTTTGGATTGGGAGCAGTACTGAGCCAAGTCGGGGCCGATGGCGGAGAACATCCCGTGGCTTACATCAGTCACAAGCTGTTACCTAGAGAAGTAAGCTATGCCGCCATCGAAAAAGAATGCCTGGCTGTGGTGTGGGCCCTAAAGAAACTACAGCCCTATCTGTACGGACAGCCCTTTTCCTTGCTCACGGATCACAACCCGTTAGTATGGCTGAACCGGGTGGCTGGGGACAATGCCAGGCTGCTGCGCTGGAGTTTGGCGCTGCAGCCCTTTGACTTTAATATCCAGTACCGACCGGGTAAGCAGAATGGAAATGCTGACGGGTTGTCCAGACAAACTGACCTAGAAAAATGTTCCTGAGCCTTCCTGGGATCGTCAGTGGAGAATAGCTGTGGGATATCAGCTCTCCGCTACAATGGCTATAAACAGTGTTGAGGCTGGGCTGGTCCTCTGCCAGACAAGCTCTGGTCATTGAGAGCGCTCTGACAAGCTGCATCACCCACAGGTCCACCAGGATCTGGCTTATTCACTCCCCGGCCAAAGGTAAGCCTATTTTATTAAAGCCTCTTATATAACCCACTAGTCCACCCACCCCCTCTACACTCCATAACCCCAAGTTACATCACTTAAACACCACTACTGCCCCAAACCTCACATTACTGCTCCTATCCCCACCCCCCACTGCCTCTAGCACCACACTACACCCCTAAAACTGCTACCTAACTACAATCACCTAATCTCAACTTCTGCCCTTATTTCCTACTACAGCCCCTAACCCCCACTACAGCCTCTAATGGAGAGGTGGAGATGTTACCTTAGAAACATGGATGTCTGAACTGGACATGTGTAATGGGGAGGAGTTAGTAAAATTACCATACCCACCTGTGGTACCAAAATAAAAGTTCTGCACCCAGAGGTCTGTGGCCCTGTGAGTAGTATCAATGTTTTTTTCAATTCCTACAATTTATATTTTAGAAGACCACAAACTGTACCAAGTAAATTAATATATTTGGGTAAAACTGAATATATCTCCAAATTTCCTCCAGTAACCACTTAAATTTTTTGAGCCATTTTGGGGAATTTGTCAAGAATATTGGAAACACACATGCCAGTCAGTAGCTTTGAGATCTGCTAAGTGTTGCATTGTGTAAAACACAAATTGTATATTTTTTCTTGTTAAGTATATTTTTCACCCTACGGTGAATAAGGAAAACAATTTTAATTACCCATTCTCAATTGGCATTTTATTTTGCCGTGATCATTTTCATTTGCATTCAAGCTTGACCTTAATTCTTAAAAGAAGAATCTAGTATATATCTTGTGTACCTCAAATGCTCATCTAACATACTGGTTAATATATAAAACTATAGTATCTCTAAAGTGGTGAAATCTAGACAATTATTTTTCATGGAATGCTGAGCAACAATACGGAACATGGTGGAGAAAATAAACCATATTTCATCATTTGTTTTAGATAGTTGAACTAATTTTGATACTAATAATAACCAATAACCAACTTTATTTACCATCAGTACAAAAGAAGAAAATCCAAGAATTGAACGGAATATGTAGAATTTACATTTAAAATCTTTAATGGGCTTGAACATATCTGAGTTCAGGAAACACTAGCTGCATTGAATTAAATTTACTTGTACATTTCTCATGTAAAAAAATTCTCACACAATCTGTTCCACTTAAGCCGAAATGCTTCTTTACAAACCTTAACATTATGGTAAAACGTTCAACTCTTTAATTATCACAGAGTGAAAAATGAGGTCTGATTAAAAAAAATCCCTGACACAGACAGGATGAATAGTCAGTGTCCTTGTGAGACTTCCACTAAATTAAAATGCATTCTCATTTAGATACTGATTCAAATAAACATTGATCATGCTTGAAATTTTTTAAGGTGAAATATTTGCACAGTGTAAAATAATGAGACCAGTGCTTTAACAGTCTAGTTACTCTGCATGATCATATATCCAATAATAATTATAATGGCTGTTGGTATATATGGCCATACAGAATTTTGCTGACTATCTCAGAATGCTGACACTATAGTAATTAGGCATTTGTGGCAATGTTTTTAAAACAAACATGATTAAATTCAACACGATTTTAAATGTGTCTCTCTTCTCCTGTCCGAGTTAAAAAAAAAGTTATATTGTAACAAATCAAAAGTCGTTTAATTTTCACATGACAATGGTTTCCATAAGTTAAAAGGGTAATTAATACATAGACCCCTTCCTTACTTTACTTAGAAGGGTATCAGCAACACCTTATTGATGAGTTCCAAAGAAAGCATTAATTAAATTGCTGTATCTTTTTTTTGCAAATTACATGTTCTAAACTTAATTTTTAGATCAGTTCATGGCAGTAGCTCAGGTGGGGAATTTGGGGTCTGAAGCCCCAGTGGTGAAGCTCTTAAGCCATGATCTTCATGGTTGATATAGTTGGTATGGGGTTATTAGTGATTTTCTTTATTCTAAAACAGGCAGCTGCTTCTTAATGCTTATTATAGAAAAGAAAATTGGCAGTATAATGCACCACCATGCCACTTAAGGGGAGTGAGTGATGTCCCTCAGATGCTAGTAAGGAACCGGTGCTGTGGAACAGGTCTTTACTGTACACCTCTCTAATGGCTAGTATGGTGGGATCACATTGATACATGGCTGTGCAGCAATGTATTTGTTTCTGAGATCCTAGAGGTCATCAACAGCACCCTGTTCAAGGGTTTAGAGGACAGGACATAACATAGAAAAGTGGGGATATGTTCTGACACATCTGTAACTCTTTATTAGTGTACAGGTCATCAAGTTTTACTTTGGGTTCCTAGTTTCCAAGGTGCTTTGGGAACTTAGCAACGTCCCTGGATCAATGGTATAGGTTTCCCTGTAATATCATGAGTAAGAAGGAACTTCTATAAGACTAACCTTAGAGACATTTGAGACTAACCTTAGTGAGATTTTTATGCCCATTCTCAGGAACTCCATGTTGATTAATTTTCAAATGATAAAAGTCTTTCTAAGTCTAAAGAGTAATAGAGACATGGACCCCTTATTTAATGTATCTCATGGGGTATCAGCTACACCCCACTGACAATGCCTAGAGGAGGTGAAACAGTGTCAGAAAGTACTCTTGCTCTACTGCAGAAGGGATCACCCAGTGTTTCAGATTTGAACTACCAAGTTCCTTCTGTACTAGTCCAGATGAGCTAAAACTTGTATGAGATCTGAGAGGGGACTAAATGAAGTGCAAACTACTCTTTTCCCATTCTCTGTGTACTCATAAATTTTCTTATGAAATAGGTTGTTGTTTTTAATTTACAAGTTGTAGATAGCATGGGTATAGTAAGGTTTCAAGAGCACATCCTAAGATGATTTCAGATGACGTCTTTTCTCACTTATTTGAAATTTAGATCCAAATGTGGACCTTATGGACACACATGTCCCTATGTGAATTTAAAAAAACAACAACTTTTAAATGAATAGAAAAGGCAAGTTATATTTTTAAAGGATTGTATCACTACACCTACGGCATATTATTATGAATAGTGAAGTGCAATCGGCTTAAGGTATATATTTGATCACTTACACCAGGGGTAGGCAACCTTCGGCTCTACAGATGTTTTGGACTACATCTCCCATAATGCTTTTACAGCCATATTGCTGGCAAAGCATCAAGGGAGATGTAGTCCACAACATCTGTAGAGCCGAAGGTTGCCTACCCCTGACTTACACCCTTCAGCTGGAAATCGTTTAAAAAAGATGAGAACATTTCATAAGAAATAGTAATTATAGATGACAGTTCTGATTAACAAAAGCTGCATTTATCTAAGTAATGTAAATTTAAATTATGAATTTATCTGATTCTGGTGGGAACTCAGGCATTCTTACCAGGTCTTGCAATGGTATTAGAATGGAGAGGAAATATATGACCCTTTCCTTATGCTTTATCAAATAGTCAAGAGTCAGTTGCCTTTTTGGGTGAGAAATAGGCACAATGGTTTTGATGTAGGAATTAAGGTGTACCTTTCATTTTATATGTTCATTTGAAATTGAAGTACACTATAGTCACCAAAACAACTTTAGCTTAATGAAGCAGTTTTTGTGCATAGATCATGCCCATTAAGTTCCACTGCTCAGTTCACTGCCATTTAGTAGTTAAATCACTTTTGTTTCTGCTTATGCAACCATAGCCACACCTCCTCTGGCTGTGACTGACACAGTTTGCATGGAAGCAAAATTGTTTACTTTTCAGATGTAATTTTTACTTTAAAAGTTTTATCTCCTGCTCTGTAAATTGAACTTTAATTACATACAGGAGGCTCCTGCGGGGCCTAGAAAGCTATTAACAGTGCTCGCCATCAGAAATTCTAAATTAAACACAATTTGCAATGAAGGAAGTTCAAACATTAGAATACTCTTCACAGGAAGTATTTAGGAAGGCTGTGTTAGTCACATGTAGGGAGGTGTGGTAGACCTGTATGAAGAAAGTGATTTAACTCCTAAATGGCAGATAAATTAGAAGGGAGATTGCAGGGGCATAATATGTACACCACAACTGATTTTTAAGCTTAAGCTGTTTTGATGACTATTGGATCCCTTTAAACTCTACAACATTTCAATACATTGTACAGTAACTATATCAATTTGTTTATGTTGGTATATACAGCAATGTATCTTCTGCGAGGCTAAAAATGCATTTGTCTTGGGCCGCACTTTCCAGGTTTCGGCAAAAAACACTGATCCCAAATGCCCAGGCTATTGCCTTGTTCGCCTCGTTTTAAGAGAGCCCAAGAACTGGCCGGCTGGCCACCGTAGGGCCCTCCTGGGCAGGGAGCTAGTTGAATACCAGGTCCGCGGCGAGGGAGCGCTGTTTCATGAGCTCTCCCTGCTCAGCTCCCTGACATCACTCCCTGACATATGACATCACTCCAGCTCCCGGCATCACATCACTCAATTCTTAGAAAGACTATTATGGTAGCCCATGATACACTGCTCAAAAAAATAAAGGGAATTGAGGTCTGGGGAATGGGCGGGCCAGTCCATAGCATCAATGCCTTCGTCTTGCAGGACTGCTGACACACTCCAGTCACATGAGGTCTAGCATTGTCTTGCATTAGGAGGAACCCAGGGCCAACCGCACCAGCATATGGTCTCACAAAGGGTCTGAGGATCTCATCTCGGTACCTAAGGGCAGTCAGGCTACCTCTAGCAAGCACATGGAGGGCAGTGCAGCCCACACCATTACTGACCCACTGCCAAACAGGTCATGCTGGAGGATGTTGCAGGCAGCAGAACGTTCTCCACGGTGTCTCCAGACTCTGTCACGTCTGTCACATGTGCTCAGTGTGAACCTACTTTCATCTGTGGCGAATTTGCCAATCTTGGTGTTCTCTGGCAAATGCCAAACGTCCTGCACGGTGTTGGGCTGTAAGCTCACCCCCCACCTGTGGATGTCGGGCCCTCATACCACCTCATGGAGTCTGTTTCTGACCGATTGAGCAGACACATGCACATTTGTGGCCTGCTGGAGATAATTTTGCAGGGCTCTGGCAGTGCTCCTCCTGTTCCTCCTTGCACAAAGGCAGAGGTAGTGGTCCTGCTGCTGGGTTGGTGCCCCACTACGGCCTCCTCCACGTCTCCTGATGTACCGGCCTGTCTCCTGGTAGCACCTCCATACTCTGGACACTACGCTGACAGACACAGCAAACCTTCATGCAATATCTCGCATTGATGTGATACCATAATAAATACCATAATAATAATAATAATGTGCTATCCTGGATGAGCTGCACTACCTGAGCCAGTTGTGTGGGTTGTAGACTCGGTCTCATGCTACCACTAGAGTGAAAGCACCACCAGCATTCAAAAGTGACCAAAACATCAGCCAGGAAGCATAGGAACTGAGAAGTGGTCTGTGGTCACCACCTGCAGAACCACTCCTTTATTGGGGGTATCTTGCTAATTGCCTATAATTTCCACCTGTTGTCTATCCCATTTGCACAACAGCACAAAATCTTTCAATGTAGGGTAATAACTGCTTGATCCAAGGATAAATCTGACTGCCATTCTGGGGTCAAGAAGGATTTTTTTCCCTAGTTTGTTGCAAACTTGGAAGTGCTTCAAACTGGGTTTTTTTGCCTTCTTTTGGATCAACAGCAAAAAACATATGTGAGGAAGGCTGAACTTGATGGACGCAAGTCTCTTTTCAGCTATGTAACTATGTAGCATGTTAAATTGATTGTCACTCAGTGTTGCTTCCTAAGTGGACAGTTTGATTTCACAGAAGTGTTATTGACTTGCAGTTACATTGTGTTGTTTAAGTGTTCCCTTTATTTTTTGAGCAGTGTACTTTTAATTTATGAGGATAATTAAGGACTTCAAATTTTACTCTACCATGGCAAAACCAAAATGTTATCCAAGTCCTCTAAGTTATATATTTTTTCCTGTTTAATTTATATTCCAGACAAAGTGGGCATATTAAATTATTCTTGGTATGAAGAACAACCTTACAGCTTTGATAAATATATATAATACATTTAATTTATTTTGCTTGGATTACTTGCTAAAACATTTAATACATGCTACTGACTGAAACCTATGGCTCATCCTAGCTCTTTTGCAGAATGTTTATGTTGTGAACTTGTTATTTGCTTTGAGAAAAGGTTCGCCAATCTTTGAGCCCCTCTGATTTTGCTTTGCTGACCTTTAACTCTGACATCTCACTTAACGGATTCAGGAGGCTCAAAATATTGGATATACTTAGTTGCACTCAGGCGGGTATCTAGAAAGATACGTAGCTGAACTGCAAAATTATTTCCAAAGAGGATTTTAATAGCTACATGCAGTGCTCTCCACAGTAATATGGATATACTTGTTTTATTTTTTTGTGTTAGAAATTTTCTAGAGAATATTGCCAAAATAACAGAAAACAAAACATATTGTATAATACATCTATTTGCCAAATTAGTGTTGACGTTGCCTTATTAATTATTAATTATTACTAACATCCCTTGGCCTCATACAAAATGAAGACATATCCATGTTTACAATTGACATATACACATTTACAATATAACACTTACAAATAGAAATCCAGAAACACATGCTAACTTGGATTTTGTGTTAGTATATACATAAAAAGTATTTTTGCAGAGCATGGAGACATTGAACGTTTGCAGCACTGATCCTGGAAGCACCTCTTGTGGCCATTTGAGGAGTGGCTACTAGAACTGTTCCTAGACTGTAATGTAAACACTGCCTTTTTATGAAAAGGTAGTGTTTACAGCACAAAGTCTGCAAAGACAGGCTATACCCTCCAGAACTAAATTAAGCTGTCTCATTAATACTCAGTAAACATCAGTTAGAAACAAACTAGGATGCAATAGCTGTAATTTAAGAAACAAACATTGATTGGAAAGGAGGTCTACACTGTGAAGTTTTTTTCAAGCCTTAGTCATACATCCCAAAATTCCAAAAATGTAATGATTACCATCACGATATTACCATTCATAGTATCCTATATTTGGAATACTTTGGAATACTTGCATTTGGAATTCTTCCATTATGGTCCTCCATAACTTAGCAGTTAATATCTCAAGAAAAGAATATGGTGGAATGGAGCTACGCACATAAATATTCACCTAAATGTGATTTTGCTAAGTAAAACTTAACCACTCACCACTCAAACTGGCATAAAAAAATCTTCAAATGTGTTATAATTTTAAAAAGTCAGACTAAATCAAAGCAAAAAAAAATCCCACATTAACATTCAAAACATGCATATTATAGAACTTGGGCTCAGAATCTTCACACGCTGACTATTCTTTCACAAATGACAATTCAGTAAGAATAGCAAGTGTCCCATTGATGACCAGAAAGAAGAAATCAAAAGTAAGTTCCTCTTTTCTCCTTATGAAGGAAAATGAACAGGTGGGTATTTAAAGAAAAGCAATAATCATACATAAGGTAAAAGGTAAAGGCTAAATGTGTATTATTTTGTAAAGCATTACAAAGATAATGCAGTAAAAATATGAAAAAATAAAATGAGAAAAATAAAATATATACATATTTCTAAACTTTTCTTCAGTGCACTGTTTAGTTGGTTGTCTTCAGGGTAGTGATGTCCCGAACTGTTCGCTGGCGAATAGTTCCCGGTGTACATCGCTTGTTCGCGTTCGCCATGGATGGCGAACACATGCGCTGTTCGGTCCGCCTCCTTTTCGTCATCCTTGAGTAAACTTTGACCCTGGCCTGTACCTCACAGTCAGCAGACACATTCCAGCCATTCAGCAGCAGACCCTCCCTCCCAGACCCTCCCACCTCCTGGACAGCATCCATTTTACATTCATTGTGAAGCTGCATTCTTAGTGAGAGTAGGGACAGTGTAGCTGCTGATGATTTGATAGGGAAATGGATAGCTAGGCTAGTGTATTCAGTGTCCACTACAGTCCTGAAGGACTCATCTGATCTCTGATGTAAGGACAGCACCCCAAAAAGCCCTTTTCAGGGCTAGAGCATCAGTCTGCTTTTTATTTTTTGTAATGTAATTGCAGTTGCCTGCCTGCCAGCCAGCCTGTGTGTCAGGCTCACAGCATATACTGTGCCCACTTGCCCAGTACCACCACTCACTGGTGTCACAACAGCTTGCATTTAAACAAAAAAAAACTAATGTAGTATAATAGCAGTCAGTTTCCTTCACTAGTGTGCGTTTCAGGGCCTGCCCAGTGCCACCACTAACTCACTGGTGTCACAATAGCTTGCATTTAACAAAAAAAACACTTTTGGACTGTAATATAATAGCAGTCAGTTTCCTTCACTAGTGTGCGTTTCAGGGTCTGCCAGGGCACAGTGTCACACCAGTGCAACTCATATCTGGTGTAACAGTAGTGTACATTTAAAAAAAAAAAAATAAAAAAAAAATACAATTTTGACTGTAATAGATTGAATAGCAGTTAGTTGTCTGCCAGCGTGTGTGTCAGGCTCGCAGTGTATACTGTGCCCACTTGCCCAGTGCCACCACTCATATCTGGTGTCACAATAGCTTGCATTTAAAAAAAACCTAAACTTTTTGAACTGTAATATAATAGCAGTCAGTTTCCTTCACGAGTACGCGTTTCAGGGCCTGCCAGGGCACAGTGTCACAACAGTGCAACTCATATCTGGTGTAACAGTAGTGTACATTTTTTAAAAAAAAATACAATTTTGGCTATAATAGATTGAATAGCAGTTAGTTGTCTGCCAGCGTGTGTGTCAGGCTCACAGCGTATACTGTGCCCACTTGCCCAGTGCCACCACTCACTCACTGGTGTCACAATAGCTTGCATTTAACAAAAAAACTACTTTTTGGACTGTAATATAATATCAGTCAGTTTCCTTCACTAGTGTGCATTTCAGGGCCTGCCCAGTGCCACCACTCACTCATATCTGGTGTCCCAATAGCTTGCATTTAATAAAAAAAAACCTTTTTGGACTGTAATATAATAGCAGTCAGTTTCCTTCATGAGTGTGCGTTTCAGGGGCTGCCAGGGCACAGTGTCACACCAGTGCCACTCATATCTGTTGTCACAGTAGCTTGTACGCATAGTACCACTAATCGAAAAAAAAGAGGCAGGCCACCCCACAGGGGCCGTCATGGTCGTGGTGCTGTGATTCCCTTTGGCCCTAGAATAATGCACGCATAGTACCACTAATCCCCCAAAAAATGACAGGCAGAGGCAGGCCACCCCGCAGGGGCCGTTGTGGTCGTGGTGCTGTGATTCCCTTTTGCCCTAGAATAATGCCCAGTTTTCAGAGGCCACGTACCCTGAACATGAAAAGTTCTGAGGACATAGTTGACTGGCTAACACAGGACACCCAATCTTCTACAGCTTCTGCTTGGAACCTCGACGCACCATCCTCCTCCAGCTTAGCTTCGGGCACCTCTCAAGTTACCACTCGCCCGCCTGCCGCCACCACCAACACTAGCACCACAGCCGCTTCACTTGGTATGTCAGAGGAGTTATTTACACATCAGTTGAAAGAAATGAGTGATGCGCAACCATTATTGCCAGAGGATGTAGATAACAGTGATATGTCTCAGTCAGGCAGCATTACACACGTACGGTGTGATGATGATGATGTTGTACCCACTGCTGCTTCCTTTGCTGAGTTGTCAGATACAAGTGAAGCGGTTGATGATGACGATGCGTCCGTGGATGTCATGTGGGTGCCCGCTAGAAGAGAAGAAGAACAGGTGGAAAGTTCAGATTGGGAGACAGAGAGAAGGAGGAGACGAGTTGGAAGGAGGAGGAGGTCGTCGCAAGGAGCTAGTGGCACAGTCAGACAGCATGCATCGGCACCTGGGGTCAGCCAGACAGCACGCCAATCACTGCATGCTGTTGCCACCACCAGAATGCCGTCATTGCAGAGCTCAGCAGTGTGGCATTTTTGTTGTGTGTCTGCCTCTGACAACAGCGATGCCATTTGCAACCTATGCCAAAAGAAACTGAGTCGTGGGAAGTCCAACACCCACCTAGGTACAATTGCTTTGCGAAGGCACATGATCGCACATCACAAACGCCTATGGGATCAACACATGAGTACCAGCAGCACACAAACTCAAAGCCGCCATCCTCCTCCTGGTCCAGCATCTTCAGCCACATTAACCACTGCTGTCCTCCTTGCCCCCTCTCAACCATCCGCCCCTCCGTCTCTCGCCTTGAGCAGTTCCTGCTCATCTGCCCACAGTCAGGTGTCTGTCAAGGACATGTTTGAGCGTAAGACGCCAATGTCACAAAGTCACCACCTTGCCCGGCGTCTGACAGCTGACTTGACTGAACTCTTAGCCCACCAGCTTTTACCATACAAGCTGGTGGAGTCTGAGGCGTTCAAAAAATTTGTAGCTATTGGGACACCGCAGTGGAAGGTACCCAGACAAAATTTCTTTGCACAAAAAGCAATCCCCAACCTGTACTTGATTGTGCAAAAGGAGGTAATGGCATGTCTGGCACACAGTGTTGGGGCAAGGGTCCACCTGACCACTGATACCTGGTCTGTAAAGCATGGTCAGGGCAGGTATATCACCTACACTGTGCATTGGGTAACCCTGCTGACGGCTGCCAAGCATGGAATGCGTGGCTCTGCAGAGGAGTTGGTGACACTGCCACGACTTGCCACCTCCTCTACTCCTCCTACTCCATCCTCTTCCATAACCTCCTCGGCTGAGTCCTCTTCTGCTGCTGCTTCTTGCTCCACATCATCGGCACCCCCCCCAGCTCCCCAGGTACTGTTCCACTTCCCAGGTACGGCAGTGTCACGCCATCTTGGGGTTGACTTGCCTGAAAGCAGAGAGTCACACCGGACCAGCACTTCTGTCCGCCCTGAACGCACAGGTGGATCAGTGACTGACGCGCACCAACTGGAGATCGGCAAAGTGGTTTGTGACAACGGAAGAAATTTGTTGGTGGCATTGCATTTGGGCAAGTTGAAACATGTGCCGTGCATGGCACATGTGTGTAATATGATCGTACAATGCTTTGTGCATAAGTATCCAGGCTTACAGGACATCCTTAAGCAGGCCAAAAAGGTGTGTGGCCATTTCAGGCATTCCTACAAGGCCATGGCGCACTTTGCCGATATCCAGCGGCGAAACAACATGCCATGAGGCGCTTTATTTGCGACAGCCCGACACGTTGGAATTCAACACTCCTAATGTTCGACCGCCTTCTCCAACAAGAAAAAGCCGTTAATGAGTATTTGTATGACCGGGGTGCTAGGACAGCCTCTGCGGAGCTGGGAATTTTTTTGCCACATTACTGGATGCTCATGCGCAATGCCTGTAGGCTCATGCGTCCTTTTGAGGAGGTGACAAACCTAGTCAGTCACACCAAAGGCACCATCAGCGACATCATACCATTTGTTTTCTTCCTGGAGCGTGCCCTGCGAAGAGTGCTGGATCAGGCCGTAGATGAGCGTGAAGAGGAAGAGTTATGGTCACCATCACCACCAGAAACAGCCTTATCAGCATCGCTTGCTGGACCTGCATCAACACTGGAAAAGGATTGTGAGGAAGAGGAGTCAGAGGAGGAATGTGGCTTTGAGGAGGAGGAGGAAGACCAACCACACCAGGCATCCCAGGGTGCTCGTTGTCACCTATCTGGTACCCGTGGTGTTGTACGTGGCTGGGGGGAAGAACATACCTTCAGAGAGATCACTGAGGACGAGGAACAGGACATAAGTAGCTCGGCATCCAACCTTGTGCAAATGGGGTCTAACAGTGGAAGAGGTGAAAGTAATCCTCCTCCTCCCACGACCACGCCGGCAAGGACAGGACGCTTTACAGACGTGTTGTTGATGGAGGACATGCAGAGCTTTTTAAGTCCTACGCATTGCTACAGCCCTTCGGGGTCCACCCTCAGAGAACGACTCGACCGACAGGTAGCAGACTACCTCGCCTTAACTGCAGATATCTACACTCTGAGGAGCGATGAACCCCTTGACTACTTGGTGTGCAGGCTTGACCTGTGGCCTGAGCTATCCCAATTTGCGATATAACTTCTGGCCTGCCCTGCTTCAAGTGTCCTGTCAGAAAGGACCTTCAGTGCAGCAGAAGAGAATTTGCCTAGGTCAAGTCTAGATTACCTCACCTTTATTAAGATGAATGAGGGATGGATCCTGAAGGGACTGACATTGGGCGATACATTTGACTAAAAAAGACCTGATGAGGGGGACTACTTAACACACCACTCCTATCTGGTGGCACATTAGATTGCACGCGCAGTGCCCCAAATTTGAAGTAGGAGGACCGACCAAGCATGTTTTTCCATCTCCCGCTTCCTAAAATCGATGCCTTATATACACGTCCCCTGATAGGGGACATAACAGGGATTAAACTGATAAGAATAGTACTACTTAACACACCACTCCAATCTGGTGGCACATTAGATTGCACTCGCAGTGCCCCAAATTTGAAGTAGGAGGACCGACCAAGCATGTTTTTCCATCTCCTGCTTCCTAAAATCGATGCCTTATATACACGTCCCCTGATAGGGGACGTAACAGGGATCTATCTTTG
Organism: Pelobates fuscus; assembly: GCF_036172605.1. Lineage (NCBI taxonomy): Eukaryota > Metazoa > Chordata > Amphibia > Anura > Pelobatidae > Pelobates > Pelobates fuscus. The sequence goes on from NC_086328.1 coordinate 25,963,791, forward strand.
TATTATATAGACATGCAATAGGTTTCTAAATCCATATTGATGCAATTTTGGTTACCTTCATAAACATAAAAAAAATTGAACATTGTTTTCCGTATTAACACAGTACGATTATTATTTTATCCCATTTACCAACTATTTACGCTCATGAAACACAATGCCCTTCTGTTATCTATCACTCACCAATGTTTCAAGGAAAAATTAAAGAGCAATGAACTGATCATGGTTGAAGGTTCTTGGACACATCGTAGAGTGCTGCGTTTCCTGCCATACCACAGTCTCAAGGTTTAAAATATAGTGTAACAAACACATTTTTTAAACTGCCGTGACAACTGGGTCAAAGTGAAGGATGGTGTTATGGGCCAGTGAAAGCAGCAGATGAGAGCTTTATTCAAGCTCAACTCAAAGCAACACTCTAAAATATATCCATGTGAATTACAAAAGAACAGATGTTCTACAACTATAAATTTAACATTTTGTAGAAACATTGGTTATATCCGAAGCTGGAAAGATCTGTTTTCTGGAGAATGTGGTCTGTTTTTTTTTGGCATTTATTAACGACCATTGGTTGATCCATTTTAAGAACTAGAAGAAAAAAAACAAAACACCTTATACACAGAGAATTGAGAACATTTTAACAGTAAATCTAATTTCTCACAATGTTAAGGAGAGTTATAAAGCCATCTTTAAATCAAGCAAACTATAAATCGAGGTTTCATAGTGACACATAAGACTTCAATTTATACATTAGCTTTATAGCATTGTTATTTGATACTTTCCAAGGGAACGATTCCATGCTTTATCTGTGAACCATAAAATATGTGTTTTAACTCAGTGAAAGCTTCTTTCCATATGTCACCTAGAGTTACGTTGTCCAGTTTGGAAAATGCTCCTGTAAATCGTTCAATGGATAATACTCTGCTGACTGACTGTCTACTAAACTGGTAAAATACAATATATAGATTTACCACGTAAAAGCTTTGAACAAATGCAATTCTGTTGTCAAAGCTGAGCAAAGTTTAAATATATTGATATTTAAGACACCTGGAAAAAACGTTGTAGGTTGAACAGAATTGATGGCAAGTATATTCAATAAATCCACTATTTAAACCATTCACTGTTTATATGTTTTTTTTTGTTTTTTTTTTAATATTCATGTTCATTTATTACCAAAATATTCTTTTCTATGTACATCTTTGATTTGACCAAGCATAATTTAAAGAAATATGTGCTTCTTTCTGTACTGTAAGTGATACTGACTGAATACTAGAAAATTGTATAAATAATGTGCAAGTGTGATATAAATTCCTTTATAAGAACACTTGCCTGCTAAAAATATACAGTGTTTTGGCTATATTGTTTATGGAACCAGTATATATATCAACGTCATATATATGTATTTATTGAACTGGTTCCATGTATACAGTGCCTTGCAAAAGTATTCACCCCCTTGGCATTTTTTGTGTTTTGTTGCTTCACAACCTGAAATTAACATGGATTGTTTGAGGATTTGCATAATTTAATTTACAGAATATGCCCACAACTTTGATGGACAAAATAACAGAAAAAGTAAATGTGCATTACTATTAACCCCCTAAAGTCAATACTTTGTAGAGTCACCTTTTGTGGCAATCACAGCTCCAAGTCGCTTTGGATAAGTTTCTATGAGCTTGCCACATCTTACCACTGGGATTTTTGCCCATTCCTCCTTGCAAAACTGATTCAGCTCCTTCAAGTTGGATGGTTTGCGCTGGTGAACAGCAATCTTTAAGTCACACCGTTTTGTGTCCATATTTCTTTTTGCACACTGTTTTGTGTCCATATTTCTTTTTGCACACCGTTTTGTGTCCATATTTCTTTTTGCACACCGTTTTGTGTCCATATTTCTTTTTGCACACTGTTTTGTGTCCATATTTCTTTTTGCACAGCGTTTTGTGTCCATATTTCTTTTTCCACACCATTTTGTGTCCATATTTATTTTTGCACACCGTTTTGTGTCCATAAATCTTTAAGTCTGACTACAGATTTTCTATTGGATTGAGGTCTCGGCTCTGACTAGGCCATGCCAACACATTTACATGTTTCCCCTTAAACCACTCAAGTGTTGCTTTAGCAGTGTGCTTGGGGTCAATGCCCTGTTGGAAGGTGAACCTCTGTCCTAGCCTCAAATCACACACAGAGTGGTACAGGTTTTGCTCAAGAATATCCCTGTATTTAGCACCATCCATCTTTCCCTCAACTCTGACTAGTTTCCCAGTCCCGGCTGCTGAAAAATATGATGCTGCCACCACCATGTTTAACTGTGGGGATGGTGTTCTTTGGGGATGTGTTGGGTTTGCGCCAGACATAGCGAAAAGTTAAATTTAAGTCTCAACAGACCATGTAATGACAGATCATGTGACACTTAGATTGCACACTTAGATTGTCACTAATTATGTGACTTCTGAAGGTAATTGGTTGCACCAGAGCTTTTTATGGGGATTCATAACAAAGGGGGTGAATACATACGCACATGCCAATTTTCTCTTTTCTATTTCTAAAAAATAGTTTTATGTATATATTTTTCTCATTTCACTTCAACAACTTAGACTATTGTGTTCTGATCCATCACATAAAATTCAGATTAATAAAACATTGAACTTAAGGCTGTAATGTAACAAAACAGGTAAAAAGTCAAGGGGGGTGAATACTTTTGCAAGGCACTGTATTTAGGCTTGTACTGTATATATTGAACTGGTTCCATAAACAAATATGTGTGTATATATATATATATATATATATATATATATATATATATATATTTATATATATATATATATATATATATATATATATATATAAATATATATATATATATATATATATATATATATATATATATATATATATAAATATATATATATATATATATATATATATATATGTATATATATATATATGTATATATATATATATATATATATATATATATATATATATATATATATATATATATTGTGATAAAGTGAAGGCAGAGAGGCCTTTTAACCCCAGGGGAAGTATGTGTAGTTTTTGTGTTGCACAACACAAAGCTTTGTTTAGTTATGGGCCCCTGGGGTGGAGTATTTGGAGAAGGGTGGGCCAATGCTCCACTCCACAGTTTAGTAGTTTTCTTGGGAGACAAAGATCCAGGCCAGGGTTTTTGGACTGTCTCCAGCCCACTGTTCAGCTGGAGATGATCAGCTGTAGCAGTGGGAATAAACCACTCCCTGCTAGGCAGGTACAGGGGGATTGCTGGCTTTCTCTCAGGAAGCAGGTAGGAGAGAGGGTGTTCTCTCCAGTAAGAGAGTCAAGGAGACTAGGCACTGGGAGTGCTGGCTTGAGGCACTGGGAGTGCTGGCTTGGAGCACTAGGAGTGCGGAAGGAAGCAGTCAAGGCTGGCTTGGAGCTCTGGAGTGCTGAGAGCAGACAAATACACTAGGTTGGTGAAACCCACAAATTTTGTTATAGTTTAACCCCTGATAGATAGGGAATCTGATGTGAGTTAGTGCTCAGACGAGCTAGGCTTTTTGTTGTAGGGATTTGTGTTACATCATTGCATTTATGTTTCGTTTGCTGCTGCCTGATGTGTAAATTTACAAATAAAGTTGCCGGGATTATAAGAAAATAAAAGGACTGTGCATGTTTTGCCCTAGAGGACCGTGCTATCTACTAACAAGGATCACAATATATATATATATATATATATATATATATATATATATTGTAACCCCTCAGTGACCAGACCATTTTTCAATTTTCTTACGGTTAAGGACCAGGCTTGTTTTTACATTTCTGCGGTGTTTGTGTTTAGCTGTAATTTTCCTCTTACTCATTTACTGTTCCCACACATATAATATACCTTGTTTTTGCCATTAAATGATCTTTCTAAAGAAACAATTATTTTCATCATATTATATAATTTAAGATCTGACAGGAAACAGATATCCCGATTGATAAAGCCGTCCGGCGAAACGCGTCTTGGAGAAAGAAGAAGGACCATCCTAAGCTGTGGCCTGGTATCACTAGCACTTTGATATATATTATACTGTTTAATGTTTTTATTAATAAAGTATACTTTAATTGTGATTTCAAGTCCCAGCTAATCCTTACTGTTTCCTGCTTCAGCTATACAAGAAGGGAAGTACTCAGGGCCGGCGCGTCCATAAGGCGGCACAGGCGGCCGCCTCAGGGCGCACCGGCTCTGGGGGCGCAAGATTTCGGTGACCGGCAGGAGGGAAGCGCTCCCTCCTGCCAGGTCACCTTCTGGACCCCCGGCGGGCGGCAGCAGTTCTAATGAGAGGCGGCGAGGGAGCTCTAACCTGTCTGCTCTGCTCCCTCGCGCGCTGTGTGCTGATTCTGTGGGAGCCGGAATATGACGTCATATTCCGGCTCCCGGCATCAGCAGACAGCCCGCGAGGGAGCAGAGCAGACAGGTTAGAGCTCCCTCGCCGCCTCTCATTAGAACTGCTGCCGCTCGCTGCACTGAAGCCCCACTGGACCACAGGGACACATCCACACCAGCTCTCCAGGTAGGGAGGCTGGGTGGATATTTATTATTAATTTGTGTGTGTCTGAAAGTGTATGTGTGAGTGTGTGTTTGTCTGAGTGTGTTTGTCTGAGTGTGTGTGTGTGTGTGTGTGTGTGTGGCTGTGTATGTGTTTTGGCTGTGAGTGTGTGTCTGTGAGTGTGTGTGTGTGTGTGTCTGTGAGTGTGTGTCTGAAAGTGTATGTGTGAGTGTGTGTTTGTCTGTGAGTGTGTGTGTGTATGTGTTTGTCAGTGTGTGTGTATGTGTTTGTCTTTGTGTGTGTATGTGTTTGTCTGTGAGTGTGTGTGTCTGTATATGTGTGTCTGTATGTGTTTGTCTGTGAGTGTGTGTGTGTCTGTGTATGTGTGTGTCTGTGTATGTGTTTGTCTGTGAGTGTGTGTCTGTATATGTGTGTCTGTGTATGTGTGAGTGTGTGTATGTGTTTGTCTGTGAGTGTGTGTCTGTATGTGTTTGTCTGTGAGTGTGTGTGTCTGTGTATGTGTGAGTGTGTGTATGTGTCTGTGTGTGTATGTGTTTGTCTGTGAGTGTGTGTCTGTGTATGTGTTTGTCTGTGAGTGTTTCTGTGTGTGTGTCTGTGTATGTGTGTGTCTGTGAATGATTGTATGAATGTGTGTGTCTGTCAGTGTATGAGTGTGTGTTTGTGAGTGTCTGTCAAATCAGTGAGATTATGTTTGTGATTGAGTGTGTGCCTGTCAATGAATGCGTGTGTGTCAGATCAGTGAGTCTGTGTCTGTCAGTGACGTCTGGGTGTTTGTCATTGAGTGTGTGTGGCTGTTAGTGAGTGTAGCGTGGCGGAGCGGAGCGCAGTACAGGAGCTTCTGTTTCCTGCATAATATTATTTTTATGTAAGTTAGGCGCAGCCTTTTCATTTCTGTTTTCGTGTTTTATGTTACTTATATAAGGGGATTAGGGGAACTCCCCTTTTAAGGTGTGCAGCCGTTCTAAACTATATTTCTCTGTGGCTACGTAGCGCTGACTCTTCACCCCATTCCTTTTTTTCTGTTTCCTGTACCTGGTCACTGAAAGAGCACTTCCTGTCAGTCCAGCCAGCTACAGAAAACTGAAGCTCCTGTAGAGGGTCTGCTCCGCAACGCTACAAGACAGGTAGGAGGCATACCAGGAAGGGGAGTGTGACCGCTAAGAGGGTGGGGGGTGCACCAAGGGACAGAGAGGGGAGGGGAGAGAAAAACCAAGGGACAGGGAAAGGAGGGGGGAGGGGAGAGGAACACTAAGGGACGGGGAAGAGGGAGGGGCTGGTTAGGAGGCACATAGGTGAAGATGTTAGTTTAGAGGGGGGGCGGAAAAATGCATCTTCGCCTATGTACCCAAAAATCCTGGCACCGGCCCTGGAAGTACTCCCCTTAAAGGGCACACATACTATATTACCGAGAGCCTAGTACAACTGGCTCCCAAAAAGGTGAGCAATCACTTGCACTTGCACTTTGGTTCTATTATCTACTTCAGCAATTCTGCACTAGGATATTTGTCTCTTCTTTTTGTTTCTATATTGTGGACGAGGGTTTTGGTATTACCTAATATACCCCCGCCTTAGAGATTTGAGCCTATCTACAGGTAATACTCGAAAAATGTGAATATTGTGCAAAATGTCATTTATTTTAGTAATGCAACGTAAAAGGGGAAACTAATATATGAGATAGATGCATTACATGCAAAGCAAGATAGTTCAAGCTGTGATTTGTCATAAGTGCGATGATTATGGCTTACATCTCATGAAAACCCCAAATCCACAATCTCAGTAAATTAGAATATTGCATGCAATCAATAAAACAAGGAGTGTACATAGAACAATATTGGACCTCTGAAATGTATAAGCATGCATATGGACTCAGTGCGTGGTTTGGGCCCCTTTTGCAGCAATTACTGCCTCAATGCGGCGTGACATGGAAACTATCAGCCTGTGGCACTGCTGAGGTGTTATGGAAGACCAGGATGCTTCAATAGCGGCCTTCGGCTCTTCTGCATTGTTCGGTCTCATGTCGCTCATCTTTCTCTTGGCAATGTCCCATAGATTCTCTATGGGGTTCAGGCCTGGCAAGCACAATAATCCCACGGTCATTGAACCAGGCTTTGGTGCTTTTAGCAGTGTGGGCAGGTGCCAAGTCCTGCTGGAAAATTAAGTCAACATCCCCATAAAGTTCGTCTGTGGAAGGAAGCATGAAGTGCTCCAAAATCTCCTGGTAGATGGCTGCATTGACCCTGGCCTTAATGAAGCACAGTGGACCAACACCAGCAGATGACATGGCTCTCCAAATCAACACAGTCAACACAACACAGTACAGTGTAGAAACTTCACACTGGACTTCAAGCATCTTGCAGTGTGTGCCTCTCCATTCTTCCTCCAGTCTCTGGGTCCTTGGTTTCCAAATGAGATGCAAAAGTTGCTCTCATCAGAAAAGAGGACTTTGGACCACTGGTCTGTTTTCTTTAACCCAGGTAAGACATTTCTGATGCTGTTTGTTGTTCAGGAGCAGCTTGACAGGAGGAATACGACATCTGAAGCCCATGTCCAGGATCCGTCTGTGTGTGGTGGCTTACTTAGCTGATTAGATTGGGACACTGTGTGCCTAGAATATTGCACCTTTTCACAATATTCTAGTTTACTGAGATTGTGGATTTGGGGTTTTCATGAGCTTTAAGCCATAATCATTGCACTTATGACAAATCACAGCTTGAACTATCTTGCTTTGCATGTGTAAGGATCACCATTGTGCTTTACACAATATAGTGTATTTGGGTCTGGCTGGGATCAAAACTGAGTTTCCTGCATCCCGGTCAGTATCCTTAGATTGGGCATCTTTGACTATTTCTGGTTGTTCCTGGTATCCTGTAGTCTGAGCCTGTATGCCTGGAATTTGCACACCTGTTCCTGGTTCCTTGATGATTGGCTGAGACTCCCTATTTAAACCCCGCAAGGCTGGTTCTCGTTGTCAGATCGTGTTTCCTGTTTGGTTTCACTGCTATTCATCTGACTCCTGGTTTTGATCCTTGTCTACCGTTTTTGCCTGATAGCCGTCTGTCCGGACTTCTGATTCTGATACTGACTACTCTTCTGGATATCCCTTGTCTGTACTGCGTTCCAGGAAGCACTGGTTATTTCAGCCCCAGTGCACTGTGTCACAGCCTTGGGGATTTCTGTCCTGAGTCCCCTCGGCCTGTGTCGAATTGCAAAGGGTGCTTTAAGTCTGCGTGCCGGACTCCCACTCCAGGTAAGATCCTTGACAGCATGTAATGCATCTATCTCATACATCAATTTCCCCTTTTACGTTGCACTGAAATAAATGAACTTTTGCACGATATTCTAATCTTTCGAGTATCACCTGTACATGTGGCTCTATATCATGTGAGTGTGGTCCATATACCTCCACATATCACTCTGGTGGACTTGATATATTTCACTATATTGTATTGTTTCCTCTTTTTTAGAGAATTTTGTTATTATACATCTTCCCTGGATTTTACTGGGGTAAGTGTATCCTATTTTAGCGCTCCACTAAGTAGACGTTTTCATGGTGTGTTCCACCGGGCTCAATTGTTTGGTTTGATCATTTGTATGTAATTTTGGGGATATTTACATGAACGTTGAGCTGCTATCCACATATTTATCTACCTTGTTAAAATCACAAAGTGCCTTAAATTGCACAGAGAACCTTTCATTCGATATTATATCATTTTTTTTAAACACACTTTTTTTCTCAATTTTGACCCCCAAAATCTGTTCCGCATTTACAACTGCCAAAAAACACCCATGCTAAATAGTTTCTAAATTTTGTCCTGAGCATTGAAATACCCAATGTTCCAATGTTAACATGTTCTTAGCTTTTTTTTTGCAAGTTATAGGACAACAATTATAGTTAGCACTTTGCTATTTCCAAACCATTTTTTTCAGTTACATTGTAACACTAATATCTGTCAGGAATCCCTGAATAACTCTTCACATGTATATATTTTTTAAAAAGATGACAACCTAAGGTATTAAACTTGGGGTATTTTGACTTTTCATGCAACCATTTTACCACCAATCTATGCCAAATATACCAAATTTTTTTCATTTTTTTGACAGACATATCAATTTTAGAATACATGTACTGGGCACTTTAAGGGTTACTGCCAAAGAACACACCAATATGTGTTCAGCAACATCTCCTGAGTACAGTGATACCACAAATGTGTCGAATTCTCTGGGGTCTAAAATACCTTATTTGGAGGGTGCTCATTCCAGTTTTCCAACTTGGAATTTTCACAGCTGGTCATCAGAACCCCACGATCACATGGCCGGGGGGTGGTGGATCTGCCGCACGGGGATTGCCAGTGATCAGGTAAGTGCATAGATTGCCGCTGACATACCATGTACATCCACTGTTATTAACAACCATTTTTTGTAGACATACCTATTACGTCCACGATCGTGAAAGGGGGTAAAAAGAGAACACTCCCTGATTTTGACGATACAGAGCTTTTATCAATATTGATCTTGATAAAGACCTTGTAGGGTAGAAACGTCGTTCGAACAGTTGCTTAATACACTTTTTGTTTTGTTTTGACAAAAAACAGTGCATTCTGTCTTTTTACCTTGGTGTATGTATACTAACTATGCTGGGAAGCATCTTGATTTTTCAGTTTGGACCAAATTTGCTGTGTTTTGGTAGAGTGCCATACTATGATTTGCTAAATGTATATATGAGAATGGGGCATGGTAAGGAGTGATGGGTTGAGTTTTTTTTTTATGAAAAAATAAACAATTTCAATTCATATTCACATGCATTAGTTCATTAAGTGATGATGTGTGGTAGATTTGTGCATGGCATAACAATTTGGTTTCTTATGTTTCTCAGAAAGCATTTGTCCTTTTCTTTCTGTTTGTCTGCTCATTTTGTATATTTTGTACATGGTTACAACTTAATTTACTACTGTTATACAAATCTGAAGAGGTGGAGGTTAAATTTGTGCCTGTGCATAATGAGCTCATTGAGGTTAAGGTTTGTAACTGCTATTTAAAAATAAATATCTTAACTACCAAATGACTTAAGAAAGCATGTCAACACTACATGCAGTACCATACAGATGTAGTTTTTATTCTTACATGATTAATGCAAACTTCATACGGGTCACAAGCCCACACTGAACCATGTTTAAGGCAGCAATACCATTAAATAATAAATTCAGGAATCTTTACAGACTGGGGTCTCTAGAAACATAGAATGTGACAGAGGGGGACGTGGCCAACTGCCGACCGGGATGGACGCACGCTAAAACAGCTCTGGCAAATCAGGCAGTAAATCCACAATATGGAGGTACCACACAACTATGGGTAACCCTAAATGCTCCCAGAGTGGCCACTCCACCACGGGGAATACTCCAGTGGGGAAATTGGGCTCCCTCACGAAGATATTCAAAGATTATGTGGAGCGCATAACTGAAAGCTCCGACTCCAATATCCATGGTACCCACTCCAGTGCCCTCCGAGAGTTCATCTGGCTGGATAGAGCCCAACATCAGGGAGATATTGAAAACTCTCCCCTCCCATAAAGACCTGACAGACATGCTGGGAAAACTGTATTCCAGACTAGGCTGGAGGGCCCAGAATCTGAAATCCACCATGTGGGTCATCGGGTCCAAGACCTGGAAGAGGACAGAGACATGATCCAAACGCAAGTACTAACAATCTTGCATACCTACAATGTTTCTTGGATGATGTGGATAATAGGGGCCGCAGAAACAACATTAGGGGCAGGGGCCTACCCAAAGCTGCAGGGGAAGACATACCCACTATGTTATCAGAGCTATTTAATTTGATTCTGGGCAAGGCTGTAGACACACCGTTACTGTTTCATAGAGCTCACTCAAACCCAGAAACACGGCAGACGCACATTGGGACATTATTTGCAGAATGCACTACTTTGCGGATAAAGAGGAGGTTAAACGTGCACTGCGCTCCACAACTACTTCACTGTTGCTCCACGGCCATGAGATCCAGATATACCCAGACCTATTGTGGTTGACCTTACATGTATGGATGTCCCTAAAGTCAGTTATAGACCAACTGAGGTCAATAACAAATATCGCAAATATCCTTCATCTTAATAGTGGCGCACCAAGGTTCCACTCACACTATAGCAACGCATCAGGATGTCCAACCCTTCATAAGGGCATTGGAGCTTAACAAAGTCCATGTTACAGACTGGTATTCCAATGACCCAATCAGTAATGCTCCATCGCTACCACAACGCCAGAAGGGAAGGGCACCCATGATGAAACGATGGACGGATCCCTCCGACACAACTCAACATTCCGGCACTCGTGAGTGACTCCAAATTCATTAATCTACTCCAAGGATACCCATTCAGTGACAAAGCACCCAAGATTATAGGTAGCACTTTGCTATTTCCAAACATTTTTTTTCAGTTACATTGTAACACTAATATCTGTCAGGAATCCCTGAATAACTCTTCACATGTGTGTATATATAGGGTACTCTCATCAAAAAAGAAAGGTGTTTGATATGTTATTGTATATAGGTACTGTTATTGTTGCATATTTGTTTCTAAACCTACAGAGTTGTACTTGCATCTTTCTTTCCACTCCCTACTAACCACTGGTACCCACCTTCCCACTGTCCTGGCGGAGACATCAGATAAAACCCCAATCCTAACATTATCACTCATGGCTGAGGTACGAGCAATCTCATTAAACGTAAGAGGCCTAAACTCTCTGTAGAAAAGACGTATGGCACTTACTGAACTACGCCGCCTCAAAGCAAAGTTGGTCTTAGAGACCCACTTCCGCAAAGACTCGGCACCCAACTTCAGGGACAAGTATTACCCCCTAGGTTATTTTAGTAATTACACAGCATCCAAAGCCAGGGGGGTGGCGATCCTCATGGGAGCAAACTTGCCTTTTACCTACAAGGATCACACAGTTAACGAAAGGGTTGTTTGGGAAAGGGTTGATGGGTAACACAAAGGTCACCTTTGCAAACCTTTACCTCCCCAATCGAAAACAGTGCTATGCCTTATGCAAAATCCTTAACAAATCAGAACAATTCACGGAGGACCTTCTGCTCCTGGGAGGGGATTTTAACACATCCTTAGCTGGCACCCTAGATTCCATGTCTACAACATATACATACCAGACTTCCACATGAAGGCAGATGCAGACACTTCTAGATACAGCCCAACTGTTCGACCACTGGTGAACACTTCACCCCTCGACCAGAGATTACTCCTTCTATTCACACTCCATGGGCTCATACACTAGAATAGATATTTTCCTCTATTTGATCATTCACTGTTCTTATGGCTCAATAACATGGTCAGATCATGCTCCCATGTCTCTTGCCGTCTGAATCCCATCCCTTCATCCCTCTAGGGCTCAATGGAAATTGAATGATACCTTACTAAATGATAAAGAAATAATGTCAACAATCAAAACATCCCTTGATCACTACTTCTCACTAAACAAAAATCCTGACTCTCCCTACTCAAAAATATGGGAGGCACACAAAAGCATGGTCAGATGCACAATCATACAATTAGCATCGGCCCACAAACGCAAAAGGGAAAAACAGACCACCTCACTTCTAGCAGACATTAGAACACTGTAAAGCAAACACAAAGCTGACTCAGACTTGGCAACATATAAACTAGTGACTGACAAGAGATCAGAATTGGCCTTGCTTATGGTAGCCCAAATCAAAAGGAAACTACTATTAACCAAAAGTCTATATTACACGCAAGGAGGGAAATGCATACGTCTACTGGCCCAGGCGTTAAAGAAACAGAGACAGACCACATTTATACCTACCATAACAACCTCCAAGGGCACCAAAACTAGCCTGATGGCTGACATTACTGAGGCTTTTCATGATTTTTATCACAAACTATACAATCTTAGGGAGATCCCGCCCCCAACAACCAAAGTCAGAGACTTTCTCACACAAAGGATGAAATCAACCATCCCATCCAATATCAAAGCTTCCTAGAACTACCCATTTCCAAAGACGAACTAGAGGTAGCAATTAAATCACTTCCCATGGGCAAGAGCCCAGGGTGTGATGGTTACACAGCCAGATATTTTAAATGCTTTTCCTCCCAGCTCTCACAACCCTTTCTAAACTCTATAAATTTGCTACTCTCGACCTTCTCCCTTCCACACCAAGCTCTAGATGCCACCTTCATTCTTCTGCCCAAACCAGGCAAAGATCCCACTCTTTGTGGAAGCTATAGAATCATATCCCTCATCAATATAGACCTTAAACTTCTCACAAAAATCATTGCGAACCGCCTCCACCCCCTCCTCCAAGACTAGTCCACCCTGATCAGGCAAGGTTTATACCTGGTAGAGACACCAAGAATAATACTACAAAATTACTAAACTTCACACACCTCTCCAAATGTTCTCGCGTATGAACTCTAGTACTATCTAAAGATGCCGAAAAGGCTTTTGAAAGGGTGGACTGGTCCCTAATGCTTGCTACATTGGAACAGATGGGTTTTGGCCCAAATTGACTCCAATGGATGTGCGCATTATTCTCCAAACTGAGTGCGAAACGCAGACATGTTGTTCACAGTTGCAGATCCTGTACACTCCCTGCCCTACATACTCCAAAAAATGGTTTCTTACAGCAAGGTCTCTAGCTTCCAAGTGACCCTGAGTAAGTGCGAAGTTCTGCCATTAAACATCCCACACCCAGTGAAAACACAGCTAATAACATCTCACTCCTTCGAATGGGCCAAAGTATCCATAAAATATATGGGGGTATCCATTCCTTCATCATTGTCGCAGATATACGAATGCAACTTCCCACCTCTAATTCAAGTGATTTTCAAAGAACTTACCTCCAGGCACATGGTTCTGTAGGATAAATATCTTGAAGATGAATGTCCCACCTAGAATCTTATATCTACTCCAGGTCCTCCCAATTACACTTCCGAAATTATTCTTCGACACACTACGTAAACTATTCACTACATTCATATGGTCCCACAAACATCCGAGACTGTCTTATGCATTACTGACCAGACCAACGACTGATGGTGGCCCCTTCTCTCCCTTCTCCCCCTCCCTTTTTCATTTAGACCCCCAGTCACTTGGTGGTTTCAAAGAAAAGGGCTCTGAGGTCACAGAGTACCTACACCTATATCTCTATAACAAAAATACCAGTTACATAGTAGACACTGAGTCCAAAAGACAATTTCCAACCCCAAGGCCAGATCATCTAGCCCTACTTCAGCTGAAGCCAGTTAATCAGCACAGGTCTAAACACATACTAGTAGGCCTATCACCCTACCCGTGAAGAGAAATGCTATGTTTTGCTGCTGTGCTATGATGGTCAACCACATTGGTTGCAATTCTGTAATTCTATAAAATGTATACATCTTATACCTTATGCTTATGCTTGTACAACTGTTACAACCAAAAATGTCTCATGTAATCACATGCAATTTGACAATAAAGAATTATAAAAAAAAGAAGAAGAATGTGACGGCAGATAAGAACCATTCGGCCCATCTAGTCTGACCAATTTTCTAAATACTTTTATTAATCCCTGGCCTCATCTTATAGCTAGGATAGCCTTATGCCTATCCCACGCATGCTTAAACTCCTTCTCTGTGTTAACCTCTACCACACTAGCTGGAAGGCAATTCCATGCATCCACTACCCTCTCAGTAAAGTAATACTTCATGATATTATTTTTAAAACTTTGCCCCTCTAATTTAAATCTATGTCCTCTTGTTGTGGTAGGTTTTATTTTTTTTAAATATAGTCTCCTGCTTTACTGTGTTGATTCCCTTTATGTATTTAAACGTTTCTATCATATCCCCCCCTGTCTCGTCTTTCCTCCAAGTTATACATGTTAAGATCCTTTAACCTTTCCTCTATTTTTAATAAGTGGTAAAATATATGGAAAGACAGATTGACAGACAGATATTTCTGTCTATTTTTCAACCTTTCTTGTAATGTTTGAACTGGAACCATTCACATTTAAATAGACAATGAGGCGTGAAACAGATTTGTTGATGTGTACAGATGTAAGTGATGAACACCAGAAAATCCTAGTCCGTAAATGTCTTGCACTATTTATTTTTGAGGGGTTTTAATTGATTGTGTATAAAATAGGTACAATTCCAAAAAACACCTTTTTATATTATTTTCTTCACATTATTAAAGGAACACTTTTGTGTTAAGAATGCAAGGATGTATTCCTAATGCTAAAGTGTCCCTCAGTGCTATGTCACGGTCTTCCTCCGAAGTCAGATGATGGGGGGACCTAATGTGCCTGCAAGGCAAATGCCTGGTAGACATTAGGCCTTCCTCCTTTGGAAAGCATTGACTATATTGTTGGACTGTCACACCCACCTGGGGTTTTGCAGCAGTGACGGAACCCAATTGCAGGAGCACCTGGGAGTGGGTACAGGGTCCTGAAAGGTCTGTGTTGACATGGAGGCCTTTATTGGGAAGAAGCCAAGCGAGGTATACAAGAAGGGGTGAATCAGAAGACATTGTTATACAATCCGAAGTCTAGTCAGGCAGCAGGCAAGAGTAGTCAATCAAAAGTCCAAGGATCAGGAACCAGGAAGGCAAACAGGGAAGAGTAGGTGATCAGGAGTCCAAGGATCAGGAACCAGGAAGACACACATTAATCAGGTCAAAAGGTTAGGATACAGGAGCAAGTAAAATAACCAATGATGGCATGCTCACTACGGACCACAGGGGCAGGAGGGAGAGAAGAAACCGCCACAGACCCTGGAGAGGGGACTTGGAGGGTGGCGAGCACCACGGCTCTACCACGAGGATGCCGCGGGAACCTGGAAGTGGGTGAGTACACGGCAGTGCCATGACATGGACGTCCTCATGCACAACAGAGAGCCAGGGTGTAAAATACATTAGCTCATTGTATCTCTAGACAAATGTAATTATGTGTGCTTTGTAGAACTATAAACTGCAATCTATAACACTGTATGTTTGTGATGCCATGTTAAGAACTATACATTATGCTGCACAGCCACAGTATTGATACATTTGATTTAAAGTGTCTGTCAATGTCTGCATATTTCATATAAAAAAAACCAAAATGGACAGATCTGGTGTGGGTTCTTGTGACAGCTGCTGGGTTAAACTAAAGTTGACAAAGGAGCTCCTCCTTTTGTCAACTTACGTCAACCTGAGGTGTTAACATGTGACAAAGTAGTCCCTACTTTTTCTTGTGATATCATTGAGTTAGGTGGGAATTTCTGTGACATTTTCTAACCTGCCTTAATCAGTATTTGATAAAGATTCAGTCTTTTTGAAATACTGAAAAGGGACAGAACCACTTTAAGTAATGTCACTGTGTCAATCCCACACATCATATTCTAGATTGTGTAGAAATGATAGAGGCATGCTAAAAGTTCCACAATCCCATCTAATTTAAGAATCAAGGCTGTCTTTCAAGTTTTTTTATCCATCCTGTATTGAAAGATTTAAAATGCCTGTTATTAACTTGACTAATCTAGCAACAGCATGGGTGGTGATGATAAAACAAATATCAGGATAATCTAAAGAGTTAGAAATACAGGAAAAACTTACACTAATTTTACAAAGTTAATGAATCTGGAAATATGCCTGATTGATCACTAATTATACACAAAGCACCCCTATTAGATTTAGTGGTGGTTGTTCTCATACAAAAGAAGTTTAATTCCCTAGTTCAGTTTTCGAACAACAAACCAAATGTTCCTGGCATTCAACAGTGCCATTTGCATTTTAATTAAGTTTGTGGCTTTTTGCCACTATTTACAACACTTCTGTTTCAACAAGTATTATCTAGAAATATATGTTGATATTTAATTTAAAATAATAATAATAAGAGTGAAGAGTGTGTGTGTGTGTATATATATATATATATATATATATATATATATATATATATATATAATATATGTCTGTCTGTCTGTAAAGTATCCAGCCATATAATATGAAACATAGAGACGTTTAAGATACAAGAAACATTATTCATAGGACAATGACACCTCGGTCCCCTTCAAAGTAGGCACCTTGTGACCTCACATAGCTCTCCCAGTGTCTCTTCCACTGATCAAAATACTCTTCAAAATGCTTTGTTGGAATCGCCTTCAGCTGCCTAGTTGTATTTACCTGAATCTCACTGATGGCTTTAAATCTCTTTCCTTTCCAAGGTGATTTTAGTTTTTGGGAAAAGCAAGAAGTCGCAGGGTGCCAAATCTGGGCTCTCGAGGGGCTGAATAATATTTGTGATTTTATTTGTGCTGCACTCATTGCATCGCCCCCAAAAGATTTCTGAATCATCCAAATAGTTTTTGGAGAGGAATGTTCAAGATTAATGCAAAATTTGATGCAGATTCGTTGCTCTACTTGCTTAGTCATTTTAAATGCGGTGACCACACAGTACACATGCCCACTCAACGGCATCTCGTACAGTAAAGTCGTCATTGTTCACGCATGCAAATTCCAGTCCACTCTCCCTGGCTTCTAGGTTACAGCAATGTCACTCAAACCATTATATTAACAATGGCTGGATACTTTCCCGACAGACTATATATATATATATATATATATATATATATATATATATATATATATATATATATATATGGTAGAGCATACAAAAAGCTCTTTTTTATAAATATATACTTATCTACTTCGATAGTAGGTGTTCTTAAACATTTCTAGGAAATATAATATAATAGAAAAACAATAGTGTAGAAATAATGAAATAATGAATATTATATAATATGAAATATGTTAAAACTCACTCACAAAAGAAGAGCCAAAAATATACTTGGCTCTAGTGGAGAACGTCTATGGACTTATATGGGTAGTCTTAATCCCTCTTCTGTGACTCTTGGCTTTGCTGACATGCTTCACTATGAGAGAAGAGAGAGCTCTATAGCATAACTCTGAAAAACAACTTTGGTAATGAGATAAATGGAAGCACTCCCGTTTTTTGAGCTCAATATAGCTGGCTCAACGCTTTAAAAGGCTGCTGTTCTCTGAATAATGAGGTTCATTCCAATTAACTAATCTCAATGCAAAAAAATGTATTGTACATACAAATTATAAAAACAACAAATATCTAATATTCTCACTAAATCCAACTACTAGTAAGAATATTAGATGTTTGTTATTTTTATATAAGTAAAATATACACATACTATTTATATCATCGTTATACTTTGCAGTACCCTGATTGGCCCATATTTTTTATATTAATGAATGGCAAGCTGAATATCACCAAAATATGTCCATCCCAATTTAGAGAATTACTCAGCAGAAACAGATTTTTCTTAAAGGGATACTATAGTGTTAGAAATACAAAGCTGTATTCATACCACAATAGTTCCCTCTGCCCCAGCCAATAAATGGTTGAAAATCATTTATTTACTAAACCAAATCCAGTGTTGATGTCCCTCAGTGCTGGGTCAGTTCTCCACCTCCTCAGACATCATCCGAGGGAAGGACCTACTGCGCCGTGAGCTCATTATGCCCTCAACATAAGGAATCAATGCTTGAATCAATTTAATATGGGGATTTAATATGGGGATTTAACTGATGCTGGATGTCCTCATGCAGAGCGTGAGAACATCCAGCATCAGCTTGACAACCCCAAAGTCCTGCAAGATCCCAGAAGCTCATCAAGTCTGGTAGATAGTCACTAGAAAGAGAGCAAGGGTGGAACAGCGCTACAGCGTTGTGATTTTAAAATTTGTTTAATAAAAGTATTATTTTTATACTACCTATTTGTTTGGGTTAGTCTTTTATACTTTTATTATTTTATTTATACCTGGCACATCATATCACCTGACACATCAGGCTCATCAAAGAATCCTCGGTGGGTATTGTTCCACCCACGCCTAATACCTAGAGCTGTCTGTCTGCTCCTCAAATTGTGAGTATATGTATATGTTCATATATGGAGAGCACTATGGGCTTTTTTCCCTTTTTTTATTGCAGATGACCAACACAACAACTTCCGTCAGAGTGATATCCTACAAGTGGAGAGTTTAAATACCACTGTATGCTGTTTTACCGAGAACTGGTCACAGCTCTATAAGACGTGAGTTGGCAATTTTTATTTCAGTGTTGTCTACAGTCCACAGACTTGCAATATTGCACTATTGTTTTCCTATGTTTTCTCTTTTATCTTACATATGCTGCTGATGTTTGAAGTCACACCATGGATGTCTTTGGAACACTTGAAGACTTTTATACCTAAAAATAATTTGTTGGTACGTTTGTGTTTTTATTACATATTTTATATACTTTTACTGCTATTTTAGTTATTTATTGGTTTTATTTGGCGCAACCTGTATCCTTTGTTGCATTTGTTTAGACAGCCACTAATGGCTGTCTTAGTGCATCAATGTAAACATTGCAGTTTCTCTAAAACTGCAATGATTTACATTGCAAGACTAAGGGCAATAGGGATACTGTACTCAGACCCTTTCCGTGAGCTGAATTGGGCTGGGTGTCAATAGATTCCCTTTAAAATTTTCTACTGGTACTATGACACCAGTAGTACTGGTAAAATAAAAATAAAAAGTAGTCTTAAAATTGGATCTGGTTATCCCACAAAATATTTTCCTGTGTCTCAAGAAGAGATAGCTCCATTCTCCATCCTTAGTCCTCCTAGCTATTAATGTGTTTTTGTGCTCTCTAAAACATCTGCTGGATGAAATTGTATGTAAACAGAGGAATATAAAACATATTTGATTGCTTTAAAATGCAATAAGAAGATTTGATATGCATAGAAACATGGGCTAGCTTATATTCTAGCTTATATTCAGGCTTATACTACAGTTTATCTTTTATATAACATAGGATTCTTACCATAAACAATATAATTGAATTATATTTTAAAATTAAAGTGCACAATTGTTAAGGATGATAAATGGTACCCAACCAAATTATCAAAATGTTAATCAATGTGAGCTACAACATCTTTCAATATTTTAAGGATGCAGTTTAGAAACAGATATGTTTTACAAGTTAAATAGTGATATACTAGAATTCTGCAAAAGGATATATCAAGATACTGTCATTAAATGATGGATTAGTTTGTATTTTTGATAAAGGATCAGAGCTATCATTGATTCAGCAAATTCAAGACACATGGGACCATGTATTTTACAGAGCCCAAGGATTCCAAAGAGGATACATTTGCCATTTGTTATACACATTGCAATGACAGCACCAGGTTTGTGTTTAAAGGGAATTAATGATGTCAATGTGAAAATTATATATCTATTTGTTTATTGCATTATATAGATAGTGCGCACACACACACAAAAAAAATAATTAAAAAGAATAATGTACAATTATACTCAACTTCCAAGATTCTTAAGTTGCACAGGTTATAGATGCTAACTACAGCTTTAGGTGTCTTATGTTGGGGAATAGGGCTTAAGATATTGACACTTGGGAGTCATGTCAACTTGACAATCAGTTTGCATAATTTAGGGAAATTAGTTCAGTTCGAAAGAGTAAATGTTAAAGAGAGACAATTGAAAGGAAGTAATCCCAACTTCAATTTTTAATGCATTTGCAGTTGATATAATTCAGTATGTAATATATTTAATTCAGTATGTAATATATTTTAAAAAAATAATACAATAAATAAAAAGTCATTACATTTAACAAGACACTCCACTGCCCAAATCCAAAATAAATACAAAATAAAAATCACTGTTTAGCAGATATACCTTGAATGAAAACATGCTTGCATTCAATTATGATTTTTTTCCCATTGCAGGCATATCTAAAACAGCTTGCTACAGATCTCTCGTCTGCAGCCTTTGCAAGCCCTCCACTTTTAACCCCGCCCAGATGTTCTGTGGCTGTCCAATCACAGATTTCCCAATGCAGCTCAATGTGAAATATTTGCAAGGCTCTTGGCAATTATCTACTTCTTGAGTTTAACTTCACCGAGCTAACCAAACCAGGAAGTAACATGATCTGTTGTCTGATTGAATTCCACAGGGTTGTAAGAAGGTTACTTACACTCTTAACACATAAAGCTTTTCAGCAACCTAAGTGCTTCTAGGTTCTGGAGTGAGTGCCCCTTCAAACAATGTGTGCAACCCTTCTAGCAGGTTCCAAGCAGGATTAACATTTTAACTTAGGTAGACCCAACATATTTGAAAGCAAAATTAAAACAAAGTTCACAAGAGAAGGTGGGATCTCTTATTTTTAGCTTGTAGCGGAGCACTAGTCCTGACCAGCAATTTCCTCCATTGGATCACCTACAGTAGAACTCAGGAACAAGATACTGCCAAGTAAATAGCCCACCTCCTTCCCAGTAACTGGATGACACACAGTTCTGGGAGTACAACTGAACTTTATTCTGCCGCACGCGGCTTTTATGCACTGGTCCCTAGCATGGGGTTTACACATCGTGAACACAGGGGTTTCTTCCCAAGAGTCTTTGTGTTTGAGAGATAATTGAGTATAAATTAAGATAACTCAATAATCTCTCAAATACAGAAGCGTACACACATATTTTACAATACCTCAAAAATACATGAAAATAATGCAGGAACCCAACAAAAATCATACACCGAATGGCTCTGATTTGAGTGCCTAACATATCCAAAAAGTGCTCAGATCGGTTCAGTAGGTCGACATTGCCATTCAAATAAAATTTTGAATGGCTGGATGGCTGGTTGGCTTTCGGGGTTTCCTGTGGGAACACCAATTAATGCTCCCCATGGATTTTATGGAGTGAATGCTCCCCCCAATCAGTAGATCATATCTACCGAACGTCATTCGTCTAAATGGTTGGGAAGTTGAACGGTCAGAGGTACGAACTACACCAGGATATGAACTACACCAGAAGTATTTGCGTTGCGTCACTTCCTCCGTGACATAACGCCCCCTACATAATAGCTCGGACTACAGAAAATGGGGCGCAAGAGAATACTGAGAACGGGCAGCAGATGAAATAGCCCCACTCAGATCTCATGCTGGTTTTAACTCATCTTGTGCCATTACAGACAGAACATCTCTGAAACATATCAGACTGGTCCCACCCATATGGGGAGTCCAGATCTGAAATGCCAGCAAGTTCCATCTGCACGAGAGATACAGCAACCCCAGACAATCGTTTCAGCCTTGTTAGGCATCATCAGTGAGGCATAGCTGATATCTCTAGGCGGACTACCTAAGTTATCTCGCTAAGAGGTGGCATAAAAAATGCACCATATGGACATTACTTTCATCTCATTGTGGATAACACCTATTACTACAGAACCAGAATGCAGCATCACCGTTTTGGCTACTTTTGCACTCCACCTTGAAACGCATGAAGTCAACAATACATTACCACACAGGGGATCCGCCGCGTCACTTCTGGTGTGATGCATGTGTTCCAAGATGGTCACCGGAAACTGGAAATGAACACAAACCGGAAATGAGTATCACCAGGAAGCAATTTTCATTTTAAACTACCCTATATAAACAGGACGTTATGAGGACCTTGCCACACTTCTGAAGAAGACCTTTGAGTGGTGAAATGCGTCAAGTGGGACTCCTTATTAGAATCTACTATTGTTTTTAAATATTTAATTTATATTTCTTGTTTGGCAAATTAAAGTTTTTCTATTTATATATGTGTGTATATATATATATATATATATATATATATATATATATATATATATATATATATATATATATATAAATAAAGATGATTCAGGCACTCTCCCTTAAAGAACTAAAAGTTTTCTTGCCTTCGGTGCTACCAGCATCTGAAATATGCAGCCAAAGATGAAGTAGGAGCACTCAAAAGGACTTTTTTCCATGGTTTTAATGTGGTAAAGAAGTTTACAACAAAATGTAACGCATCAAATCAATCGACGTTTCGACCCCTAAGGGTCTTTTTCAAGATCTTGAAAAAGACCATTAGGGGTCGAAACGTCGATTGATTTGATGCGTTACATTTTGTTGTAAACTTCTTTACCACATTAAAACCACGGAAAAAGTCCTTTTGAGTGCTCCTACTTCATCTTTGGCTGTATATATATATATATATATATATATATATATATATATATATATATATATATATATATATATAAATAACTTTCTTTTGCATCCATCAACTACTTCCTGGTACCAACATATCCCTAGGTGATACCACCCATGTTCTGCTCTAGTAAATGTGAGTATAATTTTTTACACATCTACCTGTACCTACTTCACCATTGTAATTCTCTTCTGCATTTGCTTTCACATATGCCCTACACATTGCACCTTATCCGAAGTACTCGTGGTGACCATATCATCATATATCCTTAGACGGGGATTGTTCCGTCAATGCGCAAAACAGCAGAGCTCTGAAGTAGCTCATAAGAATGTGAGTGGTAGCGACACATATTTATCCACCATTTATTGCACTATTATTTTGTTATCTTTGTTTTTTTTTAGGTCCATTGTATTTAACATCTGGATACCTATATACCTATGCATGTATAACCATTTATACATATATCTTGGGTGCGGTTTACTCTGTCTCTTTTGGCAATGTATATATCATCAAGGTCTGGGAATCCTTGTACTGTTTACTGCTACCTGCTCTGCATAAATATTTATAGTGAGCACCTATTTTTTCTCTGTTTGCGGTACAAACTTTGCCCAGGTTCGTGGACTTGCATGGTCGAAAATAGTTCCAGGCCTTCGATGACCATGTACTACTTGGAAGGCAAAATGGCCACCATGCACTGGCTGATATCCCCTTCCTTGTGCTCTCTCATAAGGTCTAGGGACCCCCTCACCAGCCTCCCAAAGAGTAGCTCGAACAAAGAGAACCCTGTGGATTCCTGGGGCACCTCCCGGTACGCAAACAAGAGGCAGGAATCTCTCCCAGTCTCGGCTGGTGGGTGCGAACGTTCAGAGCATTTGTTTCAATGTCCCATTGAACCGTTCATATAGGCAATTAGCTTGTGAATGGTAAGGCGAGCTCATGATCGGCCTAATTATGCAGAGCCTCCAGAGTTGGTGGATGACCTCTACAGTAAACTGGGAGCCCTGTTCCGAAAAATCTCCTGGAGAAATCCCATGCGAAAGAAGATTTGCATCAAGGCTTCCATCTCTGCATGAATAATGGTCAGCACCACTGCCTCTGGGTATCTGGTTGCGTAGTCCACCACCGTCAATATATATTTCTTGCCGGAGGGGCTAAGCTTAGCTAAGGGTCCGAATAGGTCCATGGCTTCCTTGCTAAACGGTTCCTCAATAATGGGGAAAGGGTGTAGTTTGGCCATGTGACGGTTCCCCCTCTTACCTACTTTCTGGCAAGTATTGTACATTTGGAAATACCTCCTAATGTTCTGGGAGATACCTGGCAAAATAAATTCTGGGTGAGCCGATACTTTGTTATGGAGCGTATGCTCCCCCAGTCGATAGATCATATCTCCTGAATGTCGTTCATCTAGGTGGTCGGGAAGTTTAATGGGCAGTGGTATGAACTACGCACGGGTTTGCGGACTCGCGTGGCCAAAAATTGTTCCAGGCGTTCAACGACCATGTACTGCTGCCTGTGTTTGGGAGACAAAATGGGAAAAATAAAAAGGGAAAGCACTCAAGCTAATGTGTCAAGTTGTTAGTTTGTGGTTAACAGCCAGGGAAGGTCTGTGTTCGCTGAGGTACAAAATGGGGGACCACACCAGTCATTCTGGAGACGAACATGGGGGTACGGACAACCAAACACAAGAGAATGGAGTCTGCTACATAGCTCACTTGTGCCATTTAACCCCTTAAGGACACATGACATGTGTGACACGTCATGATTCCCTTTAATTCCAGAAGTTTGGTCCTTAAGGGGTTAAAGGAGACCCGAAAACATTTTCATATCCAACCTAAAATGCTGATCTGAAATGCTGGCATGTTCTTTTTGCAACTACAAACAATAACATACTTTGCTGGTCCTGAGCAACGTGGAGTTTATAGAATAATACCTTTAGATAATTAATTAATATGTTATTAACTACAAATGTTATAACTGAAATCTTTATAGTTAAAGATTAAAATGAAAGATTTTAGCCAAGTTTGCTGTCAAGTACAAAGTTTTTCTACAAAGTTTGCTTGTTGAATTGTTAAAAAATGTTTAAATAAGGTTTTATCCTTTTATTTCAATTTATATTCTCATTCTATCAGCCAATAGTTGAAATGGTTGTAATCCAATGCAGTGACTGCTTCCATGATGTGACTACAGAGCATGTGCTCCAGTAATTTAATGCATGTGACTAGATGCATTGCATTAAGGCAGGGATAGGCAACCTTCGGCTCTCCAGATGTTGTGGACTACATCCCCCATAATGCTCTTACACACATAATGCTGGCAAAGCATCATGGGGGGTGTAGTCCAAAACATCTGGAGAGCCGAAGGTTCCCCACCCCTGCATTAAGGGATGGGTGTTGCCACAGGCATATAGGATGTGAAGGATGTGTCACAGTAAATGGTCTTCATATTGCTGCTGCTCAGTTCAGGAAGGCAGCCCCGACTAAGTACATCATTAAAAGAGTTAATCAGCTATTCACTTCCCTAACACTTTGTTTGGATTGATTTTTACTATTACCCAAAGGAAAGCTTTTTGTGGATGACAGGTCAGCTTTAAGAATTTGTGGTCTGTGGTTTCAATTCTCATTGAATTAAAGAAAACAAGTTATTTGTTCAATTCGGAGCCCCTGATGTGTACAGTAATTTTTCCGGTAGTATTTTTCCAGATAGATGATGAATGGTGTACTTACTGTGCTTCATCGTTGTTGAGAGTTTAAGACGAGGCTTTTTCACAGACATCTTAGTAATCCTCTCAAGGGCTGGGATCTTTGGACTTAAATCCATTATCCCTGAACACTAATCCCTAAACCAACTTTAGATGATAAACCTTGCTCTCTATTTACAGTACACACCTAAATCCAAGCCAAAATTACAGAGACATCGCTCAATTACTGTAAGACTCCCTATTGATATTTTACTAACGCTTTGTCTTACTGTTCAGGATGAGTTTTCCATAAAGCATACAAATACAGAGCAGTATGCTTCATACAGCATAGATTGACCGTGCCTCGGCTATAAATTCTTGAACCAATAAAGTTATATTTGCCAAGATGCATTCTGGGTAAAATGAATTATTGCTGTAAGTATACTAAACCCCATTAAGGTAATGGATAATGTTAAGCTGAATAATATGGACTAATATTTCAATTGTAATAAACTGGTATCTAAGGCAAATCTTTTGATTTACCATTTTACTATTGTAAAAAAAAATAAAAAATAGAAAAGCTAATTAAATGTGACATTCCTCTTAAAATGATCTAGCAGGCTGAAGTGAACTTGTTATAAAAGTTCACAATTTGTATAATATATGATGTTTACTCGCTGTGAAAACAGCACCCGTCACAAACAGATCTTGTATTGTTCAAAAGCTGTAGCTACATTTTTCTTCAGAGACTTTGAGCATTTATACAAATTTGCTTTTCAGCTCTCTCAGTGCCTAAAGCACCAGGGAGCCTCTTCGTTTTTCTCCTATACTCGCTGATCCAAAATAATCAATGAGAGCGATGTACATGCAGGTACAAATTCATGCACTCACTAATGATGATTTCTTTTTTAATATATGTGTATACATAACTCTTGTACAGAGAAGATCAAAATACTTTTTGACATAAGAAATAGTCAGACTGTAATAGAAATATTAGCTACACAATGGGAACACCTTGCTAGTAAAATAATGATGTCTGTTATTTTATGCTTTCCTTAACCCCTTAAGGACACATGACATGTGTGACATGTCATGATTCCCTTTTATTCCAGAGGTTTGGTCCTTAAGGGGTTAAAGCCAGTGCTCCTCAAGGCACACCTAACAGTCCAGGATTTAGGGATTACACAGGTGTGTCTAAGGTATTAAAAAAACACCTTAGGAGACAGGAAGAGGAGTCAACAGGGAGGGGCGTGGCTAGCCGTGCATGGAGTGAGTCGCACATCGCCGGAGCTCCGCGAACCCGGACCACATAGCCCCTTATAAATGCTACGTTTCACGCCTAACATGGGGAGAACGAAACGCCAGGGCACCCCAGGACCCTCAAGCACTAGCCCACCGAGGAAAAACACCGGACCGCTGGATGATTTCCTTGCCTACCCGGACGGCCCCCGAGCCGCGAAACACGCGGACAAAATGGCGGCCGTGTCTCCGGACCTGGACAACAACGCAGGTCTGGAACCAGGCCCGGTGGGGAGTGACCAGTTATCTCACATTACCGCAGAACTGGCCTCTATATCTGCCAACATGCTCTCCAAAAGCGACAAAACTGCGCTGGTAACGGAGCTGAGAGCGGCGATCAGAGAGGAAATCCAGGAGGTGCGCAGAGATCTCACTGCCCTGGAGGAAAGAGTTACGGAACTGGAAGGGGAGAATATCAGGGCCATCCAGCACTCCCAAACTGCCGATCATGCCACTGCTAGACAAGGCTCGGTTCTGCTCGAGCTCCGTAGACAAGTGGAAGATTTGGATAATAGGGGGCGACGAAACAACATTAGAGTTAGAGGCCTACCGGAGGCTGAGCATGAAAACCTGGACACAGCTCTCAAGCAGCTTTTTACCCATATTTTGGGTGCTGACGCCCCGGATGACTACCAGATTGAACGAGCCCACAGGGCCCTTCGCCCCCCCAGAAGAGATGGCCTTCCACGCGACGTCATTTGCTGCCTCCTGTCCTTCCAACTCAAAGACGCCATCATGAGGGCCGCACGTGCTCAGACTGTCGTCTTTCAAGATGCTGCAGTCTCGCTTTACCAGGACCTGTCAGCCCTTACCCTGGATGCAAGGAGGGCGCTGCGGCCACTCACGCACATTCTTCAGGAGAAACGCATACCCTACAAGTGGGGATTCCCCTTCAGCCTCCAAGCCAAACGGGGGAATACATGGTGCTCCCTGAGATGGCCTAACGACATACCCAGCTTCCTGAGATCGATGGACCTACCGCCGGTCACCATCCGCAACTGGATACTAGACCAACCTCCACCACGCGCGGAGCACCCAGAGGTACCTGCACAGCTCCGTAACCAGGCACGTAGAGACACACAGCCTCTCCGATGGGGAGGCCCTAACGGGCCCGAAGAATAACCGATCACGTATCAACCCGGCCCCGGTGCCCCCTGACCCCCCTGTGATTGCTCCTGTAAGCGGATGTACCTGCCTAACGACATCGATGACAGCTAAGTACTCATTCTACATTACACACGGGGTACACTATTGTTTTCTAGCCCATGCAGACCACCGGGGCCCGGGGTCGGACACCTGGGGACACTTAATGTAACTAGGGGGGACCCGATTTGGCCACGTTTCCTATAGCTTTTGGGTGGGGTACGGGTGCGGACCCTCATAATACTGCTCCAGATCGGCCGCAAACGAACTTCCACACGACCGGGCAGCCGGAATACGCCATTCCCCTCGACACCTGCTACCACCAATGCCGGGACTTTGAACGCTACCCAGGGCCCAACCGACCACCCGCCCGGCTGCCCATGTCGGATTGCAAGCCTCCCCGATATTGATTAGAGCCCACGGGAACCAATTCCCTTTTCAACTGTTAGACAGGGGGGACCCAGTACTAGGTTGGGGCTGGGTGCTGGTGGGAGGGGGGGATTTGGATTGGTTTTGTATGTTTTATTGTATGTTTTATTGCATATCGACAGTTCTATTACTCATTGTGTATGCTACCAGTAGTTTTGCTCTACCCGAAACCTATTGCCCATGCAGTTGCTAAACGTGCCTCTAAACAGTGGCTGGCCCGGCCCGACCCCGACACGCTCCCCAGATTGGAACCGGGGCGGCAGCTCCGTTCCTGGGTTGGGGGTTGGAGGGGGGTGGGGGACCTAGGGGAAGCTTTGCCCGCGCCTGAATATCTCATGTGGCACATGGCGTGACATGTCAGCTAACGCACGCACCGCCCACGCTCTACCGAGCGCCACGCAGTCCCGGACCAGCCTCTACACCCGCCACCGGACTGCCGATGCCCTTAATGCCCAAGAGACAGGGCAGACCCCTCCTCTGCCCAGTGGCTGGGATATGGATACCAAATGTACACGGGGAGCTTGATCTTGTCTTATTTGCTGTATATTCAACTGTTGTAAATAATAGCGAACTGTGGTTTGAATGGTATGCTCCCTGCAAACTACTTTACCCCCCGTTAGAATGTGTGCCTTCTCTCTGCCCCGCCCACCGCCCCATACACCCCTCTCTCTCCCCCCCCCCCCGGCCCGGCTCAGCTGACCACTGTTACCATAGGGCTCAGACGTGAAGGCCACCTCGGCCGCCTCACCCTCCCCGCACTACCCGGGTCGTCCAGGTGAGGCCCCCCCCCCCCCACAGGGAAACACACTTGACGCGACCGGGCCTCCCTACGACTCCTGCCGTCCAGTAGCCCTGACTGCCGACCTACACCGAACGGGCCCACATGGACACCTTCCTGCCCTTAAACAGACCGCCAACCCCACAAATGTTGCCCCCCCTCTTGCACTGACCGGAATGACCCGTGAACGACATCCTAACCACCCTGACGTGGTCCGGGGGAACGTGACACCCGGTACCACCAGACGGTTCTCACACACTCGACTTCCAGACCTCCCAGCAACTGACCCACCTGTATATAAGGTCCTCTTCTCTGGACCTAGGGCCACGGTTGCCTATAACCCCTGACCCCCTACTAGGTGCACCCCCCCCTCCCAGCCTCCCCTCCTCATCCCCCCCTTACCTCTCCTCCCCCTACCACTCCCTAACCTGCCCTTCTCATACCACCCCCCCCGTCGGAACCCCACGGTCCGACCCCCCCGCAGCTCGAGCCAGTGCTCAGCCATGGCATCGGGCTATCAGCCTGCACCTTTACTCCTTAGGACGCATAATGTCCGAGGCCTTAACACCCCCGAAAAGCGGAAACATTTACTACGCTCCCTCTGGGCTCAGAGGACCTCGGTGGCATTCATCCAGGAAACACACCTGAAAGGGGGGGACGCCCCCCTGATCAGGGATAAACGATACCCCCTAGGCTATTATGCAAATCATCCCGACGCCAAACGCGCAGGGGTCGCCATTATTTTCTCCCATAACACCCCTTTTACATGCACCGCCTCACAGGCAGACCCCCTGGGTAGATATATATTTGTTAAAGGCGAAATTGCCGACCATAAGTACACCTTCGCTACGGTATACTGCCCTAACAAGGGACAGCACCGGTTCTTGGCTAAAACCCTCACGCTGTTAGACAAATTCCGAGAGGGCACGCTGATTCTGGCCGGAGACCTCAACATTCCACTGGACCCACGGATGGACTCGTCCATGGGTACCAGCGCCATTCCCCTACACTGTATACGTCAGGCTAAACAATCCCTGGCTAAATCAGGCCTAATTGACTGCTGGAGGGTGGTGCACCCAGAGGACAGGGATTACACTTGCTACTCGGCCGCCCACGCCAGATATAGTAGAATAGATTACATCTTCCTCGCGCAGGAATACCTCCCCTTCCTAATGGACTCCTCCATTGGCATACAACATGACTCAGACCACGCACCGGTCCAGGTTACCCTCAAATCACCGCTTTTTAAACCCAGTGAACGCCACTGGAGACTTAACGAGAACGTACTGACGGACAACGAAACTACCACACGCGTAGCCCAAATACTGACCCAATATTTTGACGAAAACGACACGCCGGACGTCGCCCCCCTCACTGTATGGGAGGCACATAAATGCGTCATACGGGGACACTTGATTAGTCTATGCACCCAGCGGAAGAGGGAACATACCGCTAAGATACAAGACCTGACACGCGAAATAGCTTCCCTTGAGACGCGACACAAGACTGACCACGCAGACGATATCTACCGCCACCTCACAGACGCGCGAAGATGGCTTAAAGACCTCCTATCCCAGAACTTATTACTCACCATTCGCAAATCCAACAGACATTTCTACGAGTTTTCAGACAAATGCGGTAGGACACTGGCACGCACCCTGAAACAGAGACAGAGACAACACCACATACACCAGGTCAAGGGACGGGACGGGACAATGAAAAGGACACCGACTGATATACTACAGACTTTTAGGCTCTTCTATGAAGAGCTCTACAACATCGATAACACTACCCGACGTACTGATGCGCCCCAACACCTGCGCAACATAGAGAACTTCCTTACGGAACACGTAGGCCGCACGCTACCAGAAGGCCTGGCTGAGGAACTAGAACAACCACTCACAGTGGAAGAGTTGGCCGCTGCGCTTAAACGATCTAAAACCCACAGGGCCCCAGGCCCGGACGGTTTACCCGTTTCGTACCTGCGCAGGTTCGGGGACGTGCTGCTCCCACGCCTGGTACTAGGCTTCAACTCTCTGCTAGAAGAGGGTCGGTTCCCAACAGACACTTTACGCGCCACCGTGACGGTCATTCCAAAGGAGGGCAAAGATCCCGCTGAATGCGGGAGCTACAGACCGATCTCCCTCCTTAACGCAGACCTCAAGCTCTTCGCCAAGGCCATAGCCATGAGACTTTCCCGAGCTCTCCCTACCCTTATCCACCCGGATCAGGTGGGATTCATCCCGGGACGTGAGGCGCGTGATAACACTATCCGGGCCCTACACATGATCTATTCTGCCCGGTCGATGAAGAAGAACCTAATCCTGGTCTCCACAGATGCAGAGAAGGCCTTCGACCGGGTAGATTGGCTATACCTCGAAGCCACCCTTCGCCATATGCAATTTGGCCCCAATATCCGCTCATGGATCCTCTCCCTATATACGGACCCTACGGCCCGCATTCGGGTGAACGGCGCTCTCTCGGCCCCCTTTTCCATCCGGAACGGAACTAGACAAGGGTGTCCCCTATCCCCCCTCCTGTTTGCCCTCACTCTGGAACCTTTTCTAGAGGCGGTCAGACGGGATGGGGGTATCAGTGGATACCGACTCCACCATACGGAACATAAGGTAGCGGCCTACGCAGATGATATGTTATTCTTTTTAGACAACCCCACGATCTCTTTCCCCAACCTTCTCCGTGCCTTCAGGACCTTTGGCGACATATCCAATCTGAAACTCAACATGAGCAAATCGGAAGCCCTACCGATATCCCTCGCAGCTGAGAGGGTCGCTCACTTAAAATCCCAGTTCCGTTTCTCGTGGTGTGACTCCAAACTTAAATATCTAGGCACATAGTGAAGTACATTAACAATAATTGGATTTAACCCACAAAGATTGCACTCACGAGATGGTGTAGGGTAATGCGCCTTTAAGCCCACACTGGGCTAAAATGGTATTTGCCTTCCACGGATAGGTTGCTCTGTCTTTCACAGGAAATGGAAGAATGCCAGTTGAAGTATAAAAAATATTTTTCTTTATTCAAAAGGCAATAAATAGCCTTGAAAGATTCAATCAGTAAAATTATTAAAAATAACTGCAATCTAACGCGTTTCGTCCAAACAACTTGGACTTCATCAGAGAAAATTCTGCAGTTTTAACAATCACATAAAATACAAAGCATTGAATCTTTCAAGGCTATTTATTGCCTTTTGAATAAAGAAAAATATTTTTTATACTTCAACTGGCATTCTTCCATTTCCTGTGAAAGACAGAGCAACCTATCCGTGGAAGGCAAATACCATTTTAGCCCAGTGTGGGCTTAAAGGCGCATTACCCTACACCATCTCGTGAGTGCAATCTTTGTGGGTTAAATCCAATTATTGTTAATGTACTTCACTATGTGTTTTATATTCTCTCTTTTTTTTCTAGTTATTCAGCTGTATCCCATTTTTTTTTTTGTCTATATCCATACTTATATTTGAGGTTCGTTTGGGGGAAACCTCTTGGGAAGCTGTATCCATCTTATACGCAGTTAAGTACCTTTGCATATTCCTACCATTAAGTTGGTTAGGTGTACTTGTGTATATATATTTTTTGTGTGCATTTTTTTCATTTTCTTAAATATCTAGGCGTATGGCTGCCCAGCGACCTATCATCCCTGTTTCGACTGAACTTCCTCGCCATACTCGCGGTGATACAGTCAGACCTGCAACGATGGAGGAATCTTTATGTCTCCTGGTTCGGACGAATCAATGTTGTAAAAATGAATATACTCCCGCGTCTCCTGTACCTGTTCCAGGCTATCCCCATCACTATCCCCAAGTCATACTTTCAATCGCTAAACACAGCCATACGGCAGTTTGTATGGAATGGGAAGGCAAGCAGGATTAGCAGAGCACTATTAGAACGCCCCAAACGCAAAGGAGGCGCAGGCCTCCCTTCACCTCAAGGGTACTACCACGCGACACATCTGCTCAGGGTGGTAGACTGGCACGCCCACCCCACGGCTAAGCAGTGGGTCCCCATTGAACAGGCACAGGCGGGGGGCGCTCTCCCATCCCGCCTGTGGCTCAGCTCTCTCACTTTAACATCGCTACAAACGGGCAACCCTCTGATCGACGCCACATTGCGAGTGTGGTGCTCACTACGGTATACACGCCAGCTCACCACCACCGACAGCCCCCTTACACCCATTACCCACAACCCGGAGGTGGGTGGAGGTCTCACGCCAGCAGACTTGCGCTCCTTCACCGACTCAGACTGGCTTAGCTTCCGACAGCTCCTACAGGGACACCGACTTCTACCCCTTACGGCCATCCTGGGAGACAAGACCCCCACGGGTCTAGACTACTTCCACTATGCTCAGATAAGGGCCTACTATAACGCCTTTTCGAACAAAATGTGCCTACACAGACCCCCCACACAGTTTGAGTCAATGTGCACCGCCCGAACCCACCCGGACAAGGGAATATCATTGCTGTACGCGACACTGCTTGATAGCGAACACCAGACACACCCTAGATATATAGCTAAATGGGAAGAGGACACAGGGACCGCACTCACGGACCGGGACTGGGACAAGATTTTTGCGCTAACACACAAAACCTCCATCAGCTCTAAGTTTCAGGAAACAGGCTTTAAGATCCTCACGCGCTGGTATAGAACCCCTGACGTTGTACACCGTATAGACCCGGAATCCCCTAAGGAATGCTGGAGATGCGGTAGCAAAGACGGTTCCTTCCTCCACATTTGGTGGGCTTGCCCCGACATTGTGCCTTTTTGGACGCAAATCAGAGAAGCCGTCCGTCTCATAACAGACATCACCCTCCCCTTTCACCCTCTCACCATGCTATTACACCACACGGACATGTCTATCTCGGCCTACAAGAAATCCCTGGTCAGACACCTCCTGAACGCAGCCTTAGTATTGATTCCCACCCAGTGGAGACAGAAGGGTGCACCCACCTTCCAGCGGTGGCTAGACAAAGTAGGGGAGATACACCACATGGAATCACTCACGGCTGCCCTACAGGGCAGATTGGAGAAGTGCGACCGCGCCTGGATGCCATGGCTGTGGTACCTCATGATGGATGGGACAGGGAACCGTGGATCCTCCTCCCCCCCCCCCTCGTCCCCACCCCCCCTCTCCTCCCCTCCCCCCCCCGCTCACCTGCATTAAAACACCGACCATATACCGCCCACACCTTGCTTTGCCCTGGACACCTCTCACTCATACCCAGACCTCGGACACAGAACTGTTGACCCCTCACATCCTGGTCTGTACGGCCTCCCTCACGTTGGTTCGCCGACTGGACGGACTCTGACTTGACCAGACTCCTTGACCGCTGGGACTGACGACCCCTACCCATAACCGCCAGACTGTTCCGTAGCCGCCTCCCGACTTGGTATCGGGACATAGGCGCATACCTTTACCCCATCAGTTGGTACCCCATACCCCGTTCGCTGACTGTCACAGTTTGCACTCACGTAAAAGGAGTTCACGACTCACACTACAACTGAGCCGAGTGACCCCACATGTGATTCTTACCTGTTTTTTTTTTGTTGTCAGCTACTAGACCTAACGGAAACTCCCTAACGTTGGCAGATTCTTGCCCCAAACCCTTTTTGTATTCTACACCCCACCCTTGATTAACCTATGTACGCACCAATGACTTGAAGTCACCCACATCTGTCTTATATTACATACTCCGGACCACAAGCAGACTTCAGTGGCTCCCTGCAGATGCACTAACCAGCATGCCTATCAGTTGCTTCCTATGTTTATCTAAATGGCTCCGTATGGGGCTCATTTTTGCTGTAACTCTGCTATGATGTAAACCCCTATGCCACACACCGGAGTTTTACATATGTGTCTAATAATGATAGATGTACCCTTCAGCTAACCCAGTTTACATGTAATGTATACGTTTGAATCTTGAAAATAAAGATTGTCAAAAAAAAAAAAAAAAAACACCTTAGATATGCCTGGGTAATCACTAAATCCTGGACTGTTAGGTATGCCTTGAGGATTAGGTTGAGGAGCACTGCTTAAGCACCATAAGCACCATAACCACTTCAGTGTTTTTAAAGTAGTCATGATTCTTGCAGATTGAATTGTAAATACAGAGATAAAGCACATTGTTGCCAGTGGTATAACTCCATCGTTGGCAGTGTCATTAGCAAGCCAGGAATGGGAGTTCCAGGCTAACTAATGTTAAAGGATCACTACAGTCAGGAAAACAAACATGTATTCCTGACCATATATTGTTAAAACCACCATCTAGCCCCCCTGGGCCCCTCATGCCTCCATAAATATAGCAAAATCTTACTGTATTCAAGTCTAAAACTGTAGGTCTGCATGCTGTTTGCCTCAGAAAAACAAGCAGTCTGCTGACTTTTCAGAAGTGGTGGCCTGATCCAATCACAATGCTTCCCCATAGGATTGGCTGAGACTGACAAAGAAGCAGATCAGGGGCAGAGCCAGCATGATTCAAACAGAGCCCCGGCCAATCAGCATCTCCTCATAGAGATTCATTGAATCAATGAATCACTATGAGGAAAGTTCAGTGTCTGTATGCAGAGGGAGGAGACACTGAATGTTTGGATGCATTTTAGGCAGCCATGACCCAGGAAGGATCTCTAATAGCTATCTGAGGAGTGGCCAGTGACGTTATCACTAGGCTGTAATGTAAACACTGCATTTTCTCTGAAAAGACAGTGTTTACAGCAAAAAGCCTGAAGGTAATGATTCTACTCACCAGAACAAATTCAATAAGCTGTAGTTGTTCTGGTGACTATAGTGTCCTTTAATTCTGTTTTTTTTTTTTCACAAGGACTATGCCAGCAAGATGTTTTACATTCAAAAATAGTGTTTTAATATCAAAACAGTTTTTGGGTGGAATAACCCTTAAAACAGTTTGAATGGATACAAGCATGAAAGGTTAAGATGTATCTTTGCATCTTAAAAAAATGAAACATTTTAATCTATTGGTGTACTCTCTTTATGTCACATGATCACAAACACGCATTAATTAGGTCCACACAACAAGGTCATGTAGACATTTTTTCCAAGAATAGCTTTCAGTGTAAATATTTTATTTTCCTACAATTTCACTAATTTTATTAAGTTCTTTATTTCTATTTTTAATATATATATCTTTTTGTAAACCTCATTCCTCATCTTTTAAAAGCACACACATTTCCGTCTATATTTAGTCTTTATAAAGACACTTCAGGCTCCAATCAATACTTGAAAAAAAGAAATAAAAAGTATTATGGATATAATGCTTAAAATGATGAAAGAAAATATAGAAAAAATAACATTAAAAAGGTTTTTGACATGTAACACAAAGAGAACTTCCAGCTGGGTCGAAATCTGTCGCATTTGCAGGGACCAAGATTTCTTTGCACCTCCATTTTTTTTTCTCTTGAATTAATAATTATGCCAGAAGTGTAAATATTCCAAAATCCCAGTTACATATAACTTAATTAATGACAACATAAAGCATACATAGCTATTGTATTTCGAGGGTGCCTTTAGAATTCGGCAATGCCCCTTAAAGGAAAAAAAACCCAGCCATGACACAAATTTTACAAGAACAAGCAGGGGATGTTAACATTTATTTATTAGAGCTTTATTGACTTGTTTTTTTTTACAAAGTGCATCTGCCTTCCTGGAGGCTGAATAAGATGCCTATTTGGTACATTAACCAACTCAACTATCTCACCAACATATGATCATTCTAGTCAATTCTTCATTAGACAATTTAGTTCCCTCAAAGTCTGCAATATTTTTTTGTGCTCACAGTTGTCTCCTTTGTAGATTTCCAGTAAGTTAGTTGATTCTATATATCTGTATATTATTTGCAATTAATTATAGCACAGCAAATATCACTGCATTATTGTTGTGCCCAAGCACTTGAGACAGAAAAATTGTCTGACTTTTTAGGAGTCATGTCTTCTCTTCTCATAAATATGAGGTTTCTCTAAAATCTGGGTTCCTTCCAGTTATTCTACATGGCTCTTTTCCAGGCTATTAGACAGTTATCCATCTAAAACATCCAATTCTATCCAGTTTCATCCAATGTCACCATTCACACACGTGTAAGCACAAGATAAACTCTGCAACATGTCAGTTTCACTAATGCATCAATTCAATATCCTGACCTACAAAATAGATCTAAAATGATGCACCTGTAGAGATTGATCACTAAACAGGCAATTGTTGGGGACTAAAAACTGGTTTGCAAAAAAATTGAGTTGAGCTGGTGTAGGCATTATTATTAATATTGATATTTATATAGCACCAGCTTATTCCACAGTGCTTTAGAATACAAGGTGAATTTAACACATGAGACAATAGCAAAATGTTACAGGAGCAATAGGTAGAAGGTAGAGGACCCTGCTCAAACAAGCTCACATTGAATAACTTTTCCACCACAGCTGCTTTTGCTTAAATTGAGGAATTCCATTTTCAATTGATCACAATTCACTAGTGTGTGAATATTAATTAAATACACCAACCATTGGTATGTTTTGAGATCAGCAAATAAGCTAAGTGCTGCAAAAGACCATGTCATCTTTAGTCCATTATTTTATTCCTGCTTAGCAATGGTTAAAGGAACATGTGTGAATAGTGTGTCCTCTTTCAATTCTACAAACAGTGCAGAGTTCAAAAGAACTGTGGCATTGTTATAAATTAACCTTGTTACAATCTTCTGGCTGTCAATCAGACAACCAGTACTGTACTTCCTGATTGTCTATCTGAGAGGAGCTAAACTCAAAAAACTGCAATTTTCCATAGAACCTGTCTTGCAAATACTTCTCATTGAGCTGCATTGGAAAGTATGTGATTGGACGGCCATAGAAAGTCTGAGCTGGATTTAGAAGGGGAGGGCTTGTAAAGTCTATAGACAAGAGGTGTGCAGAATTTACAAGTTGTTTTTAGATATGCCCCATATTTAAAATGCATAATTAATGCCTGCATATTTTCATTGGGTTATATCTACTAAATAGTGATTGTTATGTATTTTTTTTATATTTGGGCAGCGGAGTGTTCTTTATAGCACACTTTTCTCATGAACAATATGGAGAAGTTATTTAATTGACCAATGTATGTACATGTATAACTGACCATTTCCAAATGCCTGATAAAAAGCCTATAGAAAGGTACCAGTGAGCAAATTATATCCAAGGGAAGTGATAATGCAAGCTTTGTTGTTAATGGGACATGATAGTCACCAAAACAACTTTAGCTTAATGAAGCAGTTTTGGTCTACAGATCATGAACCTGCAGTCTCACTGCTCAATTATCTGCCATTTAGGAGTTAAATCAGGGACCGACCTTCTCCACCCAGGGCATGGAGGGTTGTAGGTGTGCTAGCTCAGGGGTTTATCTCCCGCCTAACCCTGGTTGTGAAGGACCCCAGTGACCATGAGAAGACTGTGCACGTAGCTCGACCGGCTTTACGTTGGGTTTTTGGATCCCATTTGTGGCGTCAGAGGAGACTCTGTTGCATCGGTCGATTCGGGGTAAGGAAGATATCCTCCAGGTATAATTGGAGCCCGAGGTTTGGCGGAGTTGCATCGTTGGGCCTTTTGAGGGTTTCTCCCATGTTTGAGGGTTTCTCCCATGGGATTGGTACCCAAGAAAGAGGTTGGGTCTTTTCGCTTAATTTAGCACCTGTAATATCCGTCGGGTGCGTCGGTCGGTTTGTTGGGATAGTCAGCAGTCAAGAACCACCCTGGACTGACAAGGAAGGGAGGAAATGACTGCTGCCAGAGATTAGGGGTTGGAACAGTATGGATGCAATTGTTACAAAGTATGTGTATATATATATATATATATATATATATATATATATATATATATAGATAGGTAGTAAAGGGAGCACACTAGGTCTTGAAAATCGTGCAAAAGTATTTATTGCATTCAAAAAGAATACAACGCTGTGGTACAACAAATCAACGTTTCGACCCTGCTGGGTCTTTATCAAGATCACAGTGCAAATTATAAATTACTGACAATTTATACATAAACATATGTGGAGCTTACCAATTAGGATGATCGGACAGCCTGTGGACTGAAACCCGGAAGTGAAAAGCCACCACGTGTTAGCGTGCATGTGACGTATTGTGTATTACGTGGATAGCGTAGTTGCTAGGTAATTACATCAAAAGAGTGAAAATAGTGTTGCATGTTACGTAGCTGGCGTGATCACCGAGTAACTACGTCCGAGAGTTAAAAAACAAATGCCCGGACAGGGCAAACTGAAAATACAGAGGCTACATCAGCCTGTCAGCTTGTATACATGAAGCCCTTAAGCCCCTTTCCTAGAGATCCCCTTGTGTGCATCTATGTGTGTAGTAGAATTGAGTGCCGTAAATAAGTGACAAAAATCAAAATGCAAAGATAACAGTGCGTCAACCGTGTACATATACTCACACAAGAAGTTAGGAGCAGGGCTGGACCATATAACAAACAATAAAAAAATGAATCATATTATACTATCTACCAATGTAAGGTATATGGGCACTGTGCTATCTGCCCCTCAAGGGGTATATGAATTAATCTAAGTTACTGTGCCAAACTGCAGGCGTTGTGCTGGAAGAATGATAGCTAACTAGACATTAGTCTTATCGTATACATAAACAAATAGAGAAATATATACGTAAACAAATTGATACATAAAAAATTGATACATAAAAAATTAATAGATAACAAATTTATATATAATCCTCTCGCCCTATAAATCTATTCTTCTACAATCTAAACTGGCCCTCTACGCTAGGGGCTGTTTTGCCAATTCACATTTACCTCAATTCATATATATACCTAATGAAAATCAAATCATAACTAAGATGTTTATGGCAGAAGAAATTGGGTGGGATATTTTCTTTATAGACTAATGGATAGTTCAATCTAATGGAGAGTGGGAAATACCGCTTATTTATCAAGTAAGCACTGTGCTATGAGGCTGCAGCAATAATCTTTATCGTACTAAATGATGTGTTGTATAGACCTGGTTCAATTTATGACTATAGTAATTCTGTTTCAAAGAAACATGGACAATGCAAGATGTTCATTCAGTCCATTCGGAGTCACTGTGTTGAGATGGTGGATCCAATAGGCCTCACGTTGTAGAAGTAGCTTGGATCTGTCACCTCCTCTCGGTTGTACCGGGACATGGTCGATTGCGATGAATCGTAGTAAGGGTAAATGATGGTTATTGGCCAAAAAGTGTTTCGCAACGGGTTTTTCCGTCCGTTTGTCTCTGAATGCCGTCATTATTCCTGACCGGTGTCCCCTAATCCGGTCCCTCAGAGTCATATCGGTTTTGCCGACGTACGAGAGTCCACAGGGGCACGTAATCATATATATGACATGTGTGGTCATGCACGTAATATAATGTTTGATTGCTATTCTTTTGCCACTGTGGGGATGAGCAAATGTTGATCCTGTATGCATATGGCTGCAGGTAACGCATCCGCTACATTTAAAACAGCCTTTTTTGTGGATGAAAGGTGGTTTCGCATAGCAATGCCGAGGGTCATTTCGAACCAATAGGTCCCTTAGATTCCGGCCCCGTCTATAACTAATCATAGGACTCTGTTTAAATTTTTTAGGGAGATTTTGATCC
The DNA here is from genome assembly GCF_036172605.1 of Pelobates fuscus. Taxonomy (NCBI): domain Eukaryota; kingdom Metazoa; phylum Chordata; class Amphibia; order Anura; family Pelobatidae; genus Pelobates; species Pelobates fuscus. The sequence goes on from NC_086328.1 coordinate 26,004,377, forward strand.
GCATGGAGTATACTCCAGTTTTTAAGTATGGATTTTTTGAGTGATAAAGTTGCCGTGTTGTATGTTAAAGGAAGAAACAATCTGTCCTTTGTATTGGACTTAGTAGTTTTGGCTTGTTTAAGTTTGCTTCGGGCTTTATCCAGTGCGATATCTAATATCCTGGGATGGAATCCCCTTGCTAGGAAGCGGTCACGGACTTCTTGTAGTTGCTCTTCACATTTACTTGGATCACTGTTGAATCTTAGCACTCTCAAAAACTGTGGTATAGGTAAAGAGTCCTTGATGTGTTGAGGATGAAAACTGGTAGCCGATAGAAGAGTGTTGCGGTCAGTCACCTTTCTGTATAGGGTGAACCCCAGTTGACCATCTTCCTTAAAAATAGAGACATCTAGAAATTCAATGTTGGTGTTATGCCAACTAAGTGTAAGCGTTACTGGTATTGGTAAACTATTGATATTCTCCACCATTTCCTCAAGTGTGGTGGTGGTCCCTTTCCAGATTATGAAGATATCGTCCACATATCTTAGATATTTAATTATCTGGTGTTGGTATTTAGGGAGAATGTACGTATTTTCAAACCAGTACATGAATCCATTGGCATATGCCGGTGCCATGGCCGCCCCCATGGCCGTACCGGAGGTCTGCAAATAGAAGTGCTCCTCGAATTTAAAGTAGTTGCAGGTAAGAGCAATATCGAGCCAATCCATTAAATATGGAATCGGGGGACCTTGGTATGCTTCATCTTGTTGTAAGATTTCACTGATAGCTTCCATACCTTCCTTCTTTGGTATTATCGTATAAAGACTTTTAACGTCCATAGTGGCCAGAATGATATCTGTATTAGTTAGCTCTATGTTTTCTATCTGGCTAATGAAGTGTTGGGTATCAAGTAAACACGTCGGTAGTTTCCTTATGCTGCTATTGATATGAAAATCGATAAATTGAGCAATGGGCTCTATTAACCCTTCCTTTGCTGACACAATCGGTCTGCCAGGTGGATGATCAGCGTCTTTGTGTATTTTTGGTAGGGTGTACATCACCGGATGTTTGGGATGTTTCACATATAGAAACTCAGCAGTGTGTTCATCCAGATAGCGATTGGATAATCCTTCCTCAATCAATGATGTAATCCTTTTCTGGAATTTTGAAACTGGATCAAACGTAAGTTTTAAGTATGTTGATTCCTCTTGGAGTTGTTGTAGGATTTCGTTTCTGTAGTCCTCGTAGGCTTGGATTACCACAGCACCGCCCTTGTCCGCAGGTCTAATTATTATTTTGGGATCCTGCATTAGATCTTTGAGTGCTATATGCTCCTCTGGTGACAGATTATCTCGATGGGCAGGTGGTGCGGTACATGACGTAGTAATTTCATGACGTATCGTTTGCATAAAGGTTTTGATTGAAGGGTTAGGTGTATATATGTCTTTTTTGTTACGTGTAGGGAACCTGTATGTTTTGATTGTAGGTGTCTCTTTCACAATCTCATTGCTGTAAAGGGTTCTTTGAAGTTTGTACAAATCGATTGCCATCCCGAATGATTTCGGATGGGTAACCGGTATAAATGTGAGTCCTTTCTGTAGAACCGAAAGATGGTTATGGTCCAATACTTTCTGGGATAAATTAAATATCGGTATTATCTCCGTTGTCTGGGAGGTTTTCCCGTGTTGCCTGTATTTCTGTAATTTATGCAAACGATACGTCATGAAATTACTACGTCATGTACCGCACCACCTGCCCATCGAGATAATCTGTCACCAGAGGAGCATATAGCACTCAAAGATCTAATGCAGGATCCCAAAATAATAATTAGACCTGCGGACAAGGGCGGTGCTGTGGTAATCCAAGCCTACGAGGACTACAGAAACAAAATCCTACAACAACTCCAAGAGGAATCAACATACTTAAAACTTACGTTTGATCCAGTTTCAAAATTCCAGAAAAGGATTACATCATTGATTGAGGAAGGATTATCCAATCGCTATCTGGATGAACACACTGCTGAGTTTCTATATGTGAAACATCCCAAACATCCGGTGATGTACACCCTACCAAAAATACACAAAGACGCTGATCATCCACCTGGCAGACCGATTGTGTCAGCAAAGGAAGGGTTAATAGAGCCCATTGCTCAATTTATCGATTTTCATATCAATAGCAGCATTAGGAAACTACCGACGTGTTTACTTGATACCCAACACTTCATTAGCCAGATAGAAAACATAGAGCTAACTAATACAGATATCATTCTGGCCACTATGGACGTTAAGTCTTTATACGATAATACCAAAGAAGGAAGGTATGGAAGCTATCAGTGAAATCTTACAACAAGATGAAGCATACCAAGGTCCCCCGATTCCATATTTAATGGATTGGCTCGATATTGCTCTTACCTGCAACTACTTTAAATTCGAGGAGCACTTCTATTTGCAGACCTCCGGTACGGCCATGGGGGCGGCCATGGCACCGGCATATGCCAATGGATTCATGTACTGGTTTGAAAATACGTACATTCTCCCTAAATACCAACACCAGATAATTAAATATCTAAGATATGTGGACGATATCTTCATAATCTGGAAAGGGACCACCACCACACTTGAGGAAATGGTGGAGAATATCAATAGTTTACCAATACCAGTAACGCTTACACTTAGTTGGCATAACACCAACATTGAATTTCTAGATGTCTCTATTTTTAAGGAAGATGGTCAACTGGGGTTCACCCTATACAGAAAGGTGACTGACCGCAACACTCTTCTATCGGCTACCAGTTTTCATCCTCAACACATCAAGGACTCTTTACCTATATCACAGTTTTTGAGAGTGCTAAGATTCAACAGTGATCCAAGTAAATGTGAAGAGCAACTACAAGAAGTCCGTGACCGCTTCCTAGCAAGGGGATTCCATCCCAGGATATTAGATATCGCACTGGATAAAGCCCGAAGCAAACTTAAACAAGCCAAAACTACTAAGTCCAATACAAAGGACAGATTGTTTCTTCCTTTAACATACAACACGGCAACTTTATCACTCAAAAAATCCATACTTAAAAACTGGAGTATACTCCATGCGGATCAAAATCTCCCTAAAAAATTTAAACAGAGTCCTATGATTAGTTATAGACGGGGCCGGAATCTAAGGGACCTATTGGTTCGAAATGACCCTCGGCATTGCTATGCGAAACCACCTTTCATCCACAAAAAAGGCTGTTTTAAATGTAGCGGATGCGTTACCTGCAGCCATATGCATACAGGATCAACATTTGCTCATCCCCACAGTGGCAAAAGAATAGCAATCAAACATTATATTACGTGCATGACCACACATGTCATATATATGATTACGTGCCCCTGTGGACTCTCGTACGTCGGCAAAACCGATATGACTCTGAGGGACCGGATTAGGGGACACCGGTCAGGAATAATGACGGCATTCAGAGACAAACGGACCGAAAAACCCGTTGCGAAACACTTTTTGGCCAATAACCATCATTTACCCTTACTACGATTCATCGCAATCGACCATGTCCCGGTACAACCGAGAGGAGGTGACAGATCCAAGCTACTTCTACAACGTGAGGCCTATTGGATCCACCATCTCAACACAGTGACTCCGAATGGACTGAATGAACATCTTGCATTGTCCATGTTTCTTTGAAACAGAATTACTATAGTCATAAATTGAACCAGGTCTATACAACACATCATTTAGTACGATAAAGATTATTGCTGCAGCCTCATAGCACAGTGCTTACTTGATAAATAAGCGGTATTTCCCACTCTCCATTAGATTGAACTATCCATTAGTCTATAAAGAAAATATCCCACCCAATTTCTTCTGCCATAAACATCTTAGTTATGATTTGATTTTCATTAGGTATATATATGAATTGAGGTAAATGTGAATTGGCAAAACAGCCCCTAGCGAAGAGGGCCAGTTTAGATTGTAGAAGAATAGATTTATAGGGCGAGAGGATTATATATAAATTTGTTATCTATTAATTTTCTATGTATCAATTTTTTATGTATCAATTTGTTTACGTATATATTTCTCTATTTGTTTATGTATACGATAAGACTAATGTCTAGTTAGCTATCATTCTTCCAGCACAACGCCTGCAGTTTGGCACAGTAACTTAGATTAATTCATATACCCCTTGAGGGGCAGATAGCACAGTGCCCATATACCTTACATTGGTAGATAGTATAATATGATTCATTTTTTTATTGTTTGTTATATGGTCCAGCCCTGCTCCTAACTTCTTGTGTGAGTATATGTACACGGTTGACGCACTGTTATCTTTGCATTTTGATTTTTGTCACTTATTTACGGCACTCAATTCTACTACACACATAGATGCACACAAGGGGATCTCTAGGAAAGGGGCTTAAGGGCTTCATGTATACAAGCTGACAGGCTGATGTAGCCTCTGTATTTTCAGTTTGCCCTGTCCGGGCATTTGTTTTTTAACTCTCGGACGTAGTTACTCGGTGATCACGCCAGCTACGTAACATGCAACACTATTTTCACTCTTTTGATGTAATTACCTAGCAACTACGCTATCCACGTAATACACAATACGTCACATGCACGCTAACACGTGGTGGCTTTTCACTTCCGGGTTTCAGTCCACAGGCTGTCCGATCATCCTAATTGGTAAGCTCCACATATGTTTATGTATAAATTGTCAGTAATTTATAATTTGCACTGTGATCTTGATAAAGACCCAGCAGGGTCGAAACGTTGATTTGTTGTACCACAGCGTTGTATTCTTTTTGAATGCAATAAATACTTTTGCACGATTTTCAAGACCTAGTGTGCTCCCTTTACTACCTATCTATATATATAACGCGGGATTGCACCTAGGCTCAGAAGACTTTGAAAACTACAAGTACGGAGGAGTGCCTAGCTTTGATATTTTGTATATATATATATATATATATATATATATATAAAGGGCTCACTGGGTGGGGTCTTACCAGTCAGCTAGGAAAAGTGCAGGGTGTCATGATTCCGGGAACTCAACACGCTAACACACACACACACACACACACACAGAAAAAGTGCAGTACTGGACCTTAGAGTGGCCGGGCTAAGCACACAAAGAGTAGTCAGGAGACAAGCCGAGTAAGAGGAACCAGAAGACCGAATAACGAGAAACAAGCCAAGGTCAAAGGGTAGGAGAAAGTCACAAGGTCAGATTAACAAGCCAGAGAGTACGTAACCAGAAACACAAGTTCAGTAGCAATACTAGCAAGCAAAGACCACAACAGGGCAGGGAGGAACAGGAAAGGTAAGTATTTAAACCATAAGGTTAATTCTGATTGGATAATTTCCAATCAGAATTAACAATCACACGTGGGAGATATCTAAACCTCCCACTGTGATTGAGGCACTGTGACTTTAACGCCAAGTCAGGGGACTGAACCCAGCGTGTAATATATTGGGCGGTCTCCCAGTGTGCAGCGTCATGCATGCTGCCGCTGGGAGATGTGAAGGAAGACGCGGGCGGCATCCGAGGCTGGAAGGATGCCGCTCGCCGAGCCCAAGAGGAGGAGGGGACCGCGGACGGCTGAAAGGTGAGTACCGCGAGCGGATTGCAGCCTCCCCTCGCAGCCGCCGCGGGATCCCGACACAGGGATCCTGACTTTCCCTCCCTGTCTAGGTAGCCTGGTGAAGAATCTTGGTCTGTGTCTGTGTGTGCTTGGTTTTTGATTATCTTCTTGTTTTGTCAAAGTATTCGGAAGTCCAGGCCAGCGCAATCATAGGCAGAAGAAGATGCCGAGGTGGCTTGGGGAGTCGCAGCCTGCTGAGAGCTGATGGTGGGGGCAGGCTGCTCTGGACTCATGGTTCAATGGGATGAGTCTGTCTGTTGGTGAAGCATCCCAACAGCCGACAGGGTTTAAGAAGTTGCTGGCATTTGTTAATGAATAAAACTGTAGCCGTTTCCCTTACCAAACATACTAAAGTCTCATGTGTTTTATTGGGGCAATGGGTGTGGGTTTGTTGGTTTAGTCAACAGTCATGGAGAAGTCATTATAAGTTGCATTTTCAGTTGAATTTGGGGAAACCACTAGAGGCATTTGTTGTGTTGAGCTATTACAATTGATTTTGTTCGATTTGTTCATTGCAAACAGCTTAGAGTCTGTAAATATTGACAATAAACTTGATTTTCAGTGGGGGTTGAATAATTTTGATTACAACTGTAGATACACTTGAACAAATATTTATTTTCCTGAAAAAAAAGTTTATCCTTTCACCTCCATTTGTTAAGTACAATAAGTTCCTATTAACTTGTGACTTAATAAAAAATACATCATATTTATAAATATAGATTTCGTTAACTATATAAACATTAATTGTGAGTTAATGTAGTGGAAATATTCAGTGCTGTGCTTAACAGGTCTAAGTGTCAAAATATGTGTCAAAATATACATTAATATTTAGTACTTGTTATGACACAAGGCTGTTTGTAATTATTACAGATTGGTCACAAGCTTCAGATGATTTGTCTACCAGTCATACCCATTGATGAATTTGGCCACGTGAAGCAAACAGTCCCTAATGGTGTAAAAATGACTTCCTGTGACAACGTTATTTGCAAATCCCCAGTTCACAGTGAGTTAATATAAAATAGACTATAAAGTTATTTGTAAAAAATTCCCTAACTTCGTTATAGTATTGGCAGGGCTAAATTTTCCTAAAGTTTGCAAATTGTAATTCCGTTCACCATAATTTGAAGTTAAGTAGAAATCTTTGTCTTGTTTAAACAGAAATAATACAATAATAGGATCTGGTATACAGACAAATATTATACAGATTACACTATCATTTTATTAACCTTCAAGTATGTTATTTTAAGAGTAGAAAGACGCATTCATTTTTCAGTAGTAAAATACACAAAAAAGGCTGTATTTGCTTACCATCTGAATATTATAGGTAGGGCCACATTTACATGTGAGATGTCTGTAGTTATAGAATTCTAATGCGCCCTCTTCACTTCCAAAACAAAAGCTGTTAAAGTGACTTTGATGAATTTATGGTTTAAGATGGGTTAATAACGGAGTTAGTTTATCTAGGGTGTTAAGTTGGTCCTAAACAAAGAGTTATGGTATAAGGGGTGTTTAGAATTATTTAGTTTAGGGTAAGAGCTAGGTAAAGATTAGTGTTGGGGTACATTGGGTGTTTAGTGTTTAGCCCCTTAAGGACACATGACATGTGTGACATGTCATGATTCCCTTTTATTCCAGAAGTTTGGTCCTTAAGGGGTTAAGAGGAGTTAAACCTAGGATTAAGGTAAAGAGATTTTTCAGGTTTAGGATTTGAATGCTTAAAGCGACACTAAAGGCACCCAGACAACTTCTGCTCATTGAAGTGGTCTTGGTGCAGTGTTCCAGTCCCCATTAGTCCTACAATGTAAATCATTGCAGTTCCAGATCAGACATCCAGATCAGATCAGACAAATCAGACATGCACTAGAGGCACCTATATGCTCTACATGAGGACAACCAGCATCAGTTCAATCCCCATAGGAAAGCATTGCAGCAATGCTTTCCTATGTGGAGGGCCTAATGCGCCAATGGAGATTGGCTGTCTACTGTCTACTAAACACAGGTAATAACTATTCCTGCGGCTCTGCTAGCAAGCATAGGAGGCTGACTAGATTATATAGGACAGTGGACTCTCACATGTAAAATATATGTACCCATATTTAAAGGAACACTATAGCATCAGGAACACAAACATGTAGTGTTAAATAGTGTTAAAACCACCATTTAAGTAGGTTTCCCCTCTTAAAAGGCAATAAAATTTCCAGCCAATGTTGGCTTGGCCAATAAGCACCTCCTCATGGAGATGCGTTGAATCAATGCATCTCTAAGAGGGAAGTTCAGAGCGTGGCAGCGTTGAACGTCCCTTGCACCAGCACTGCCCCAGGAAACACCTCTAGTAGTCATCTGAGGAGTGGTCACTGGAGGTGCCCATGTATACCAGGTATACACTGACTTTTCTCTAAAAATAAACTGTTTCTATGAAAATATCTGCAGGGTATGGTTGTAGTCACGAGAACAACTACATTAAACTGTAGTTGTTCTGATGACCAAAGCGTCCCTTTAAAGTTTTTATTTATTTATTGGATCTGAAAGCTGGGCATTAGAATGTAATGGATAAAGGTTATTCCAGGACAATAATCTATACACAATATATGCTTTGTTTTGTCTGAACACCATTAACACTGCTTCAGTTCCATCTGACAATTTCAAATGACAGAATTAGAAACAATATATACAAAATTGGTACAAATTTCCCACAGAAGCACAGTGAAACAATTAAAGACTACAATATGTTTCAGAGATAGTGGCACATTCTAATGACTAGCTAAAATATTTTGTAAAAATAGTCAGATGTGTATAGAATACATAGCTGCTTTGGCACAATTTGCTGTTTATTCAATTAACCCCTTAAGGACACAACTTGTGGAATAAAAGGGAATCATGACGGAATATTTCCATCATGTGTCCTTAACCCCTTAATCCCTTAACCCCTTAAGACCGCAGGACGTACCATGCCGTCCTTATTTGGGCGGCTCTAAACGCCGCAGGACAGCATGGTACGTCCTGGGCGGTCTTGCCCCCCACGTGGCCGGCGGAACATGGCCGCTGCAGATCGCGGTCGGGGGGCATGCCTGGCCCCCCAGGCAGCCCCCCTGTGCCTGGGGACCGCGGTCTGCAGCTTCCGATCGCAGTGACAGGCTGTCACTGCGATCGGTATTTACCATGTGTCAGCCGATTTTAAAATCGGCTGACACATGGAGCCGGCGGAATTCTCTGCAGCAGATCGCGGTCGGGGGACATGCCTGGCCCCCCAGGCAGTCCCCCTGCGGTCAGTGACCGCGATCTGCAGAGTATGATCGCAGGGAGAGGCTGTCTCTGCGATCTGAATGCAGAGACAGCCTCTCCCTGCGATCTGATCGCAGTGACAGCCTGTCACTGCGATCAGAGTTACTATGTGTCAGCCTATTGGCTGACCCATAGTAACTTCAGGCAGGATCCCCCTGCAGATCGCGGTGGGGGGCATGCCTGGCCACCCAGGCACTCCCCCTGTGGCCAATTACCGCGATCTGCAGGAGGTGATCACAGTGACAGCCTGTCACTGTGATCACTGATCCTGTGTGTCAGCCAGTGATGTAAAATCACTGGCTGACACTGTCTCTGCCTCTCTCCTCCCCTATTAACCCCTTAATGTAAAAAAAAAATAAAAAAATGAAAGTTAAAAATAAAATACACTTACATCATTTATATATATATTATATATATGATCTATATATAATATATATATATACGCACACATTTACACATACACTAAGTGTATTTTAATATTTATATATATAATTATATATATATATATTAATATCAAAATACACGTAGAAGGATATTGATTAAATATATACATAATTATAATTATATATATATATATATTATAATAAAAAAATATGTAAATACATAAAAAAAATTAAAATAAAAAAAATAAATAATTAAAAATATATATGTGTAATTTCATTCTAACTGTATTTTGATAATATATATATATATATATATCTATATATATATATATATATATATATATATATATATATATATATAGATAGATATCAAAATACACGTAGAACGAAATAATGGAAAATTTACTCATACTTACCGTAATTTTCTTTTCCTGGCTATTATTCATGGCAGCATATACACATGGGGTTAGCTCCTCCCCTTACAGCCGATAGGACAGGAAAACCACCAAGGTTTTAAAAGGAGGCTCCATCCCTAAGGTCCTCAGTCAGTTTACAAGCTCTACAGTACATAAATAGAGACATTAATGGGTGGGAAGTATATGCTGCCATGAATAATAGCCAGGAAAAGAAAATTACGGTAAGTATGAGTAAATTTTCCATTTTCCAGGCTAATCATGGCAGCATATACACATGGGGAATACCCACGCTTACAAAGGGAGGGACAGAATAGCCAATCAAATAATCAGAATAATTCAACATAGATAGAAGAATTAACTGAGTTAAGTACTTGAGTACCAAATTGTGCATCATAGACTGTTTTAACGAACAGTATGAAATGCCAGACAAACGTGTCTAAAGAGGTTCAAATGCTAGCTAACAAAAAGTGTCAGCGGAAACCATTACCATGGCAACCCATGATGCTGCAACAGCATGAGAGGAGAGTGCCCTGATACCCTCCAGCACAGGTAGAGAACGGACGTGACGTCCAAATTGTGCCTCACGAATTACATCAATGTCCAATATGTAATGCAGGACAAACTATTTCAAAGAGGTCCAAATGCCAACTTTACAAAGTTTCAGCAGAGACCATTGCCATGGAAGCCCACGAGATGCTGTAACAGTACTAGTGGAGAATGCCCCAAATCCTTTGGTACAGGTAGAGAATGGCATTGAAAGGCTCTCACTTTAGGCAGGATCTCTGGTGCTACCAGCAAGACAACCATATCCTGTTGAAATTCAGTGAATGGGGGTACACAGGGTCAAGCCTGGAGTTCACCCATTTTCCTTGCTGGGGTACTAGCCACGAGCACTTTCTGTGCTACCACCATGAAAGCACCTTCTAGAGGTTTGAATAATGGTTCAGTCAGGGCCCATGAGAGCAGTGGTACGTCACACATTGGCTTCACCACACTCCGTGGAGGCATGATTTCATTCAATGCCTATATGAAGCAAAGTGCAGCTAAGTGCACACATTCACCTTGCTGAGGTACAAGTCACCAGCAACAGCAACGTCTGGGCTAAAATCATGGAAGCTCCTGCTAGAAGTTCAGTCAGAGTCTGTGAGACCAGTGGTACGTCACATATTGGTTTCAACACCCACAGCGGAGGCTTGAGTTCAATTGTTGCTTACATGAAGCAAAGCACAAGGGATATCAACGCTCAATCGGTACCCTTCAGTACAGGTAGAGAATGACCTAGATAAGCATTCACCATAGGCAGGATCTTCAGATGCCAAATGCAAGATGACCATATCTGTTGAAAAGTAGTGAAAGGGGGTTCACAGGATCAAGCCTGGAGTTCACCCATTTTCCTTGCTGGGGTACCAGCCACCAGCACTTTCTGTGCTACCACCATGGAAGCTCATTCTAGAGGTTCGAATAATGGTTCAGTCAGGGCCCGTGAGACCAGTGGTACGTCACATATTGGCTTCACCACACTCAGTGGAGGCATGATTTCAATCAATGCCTATATGAAGCAAAGTGCAGCTAAGTGCTCCTCTAGAGTGTTATAACACAGAACCTTTCAAGGCCTGAACGAGGAGTAATTCCAACAGACAAAAGCATGTCAAGCTTAGTAAAGCCTGTATAGGATTGTAAGAGGATCTCAATGACCGTCTCAGGGATGCCGATACTAATATGGACCCCTGCATCAACACCAGAACTTGAGGATCCTGGTGTGTCATGGGGCCTTGTAATAGGTCTGGACATACAGGAATTTCCCTTGGAGGTTCCAGAATCATCTTATTCATCATAGGAATTTGAGTCGACACGGTCTTCCACTGTCACCTTTTGCATTGCCTTCTTAGGAAAGTCGAAAACAGGAAAATATGTACATCAGACTAAAATTCTAAATTTGAGTCAGTGTATCCTGAACCTGAGCATTCTGGTCCTAGCATGTAAAAAATACTTCTGGACCTGGTAGGTCCAAGAAATGGCCATCAGATCTATGTAGGGTATCAGACAATCTGCGTCAACCCTGAGGATACGTCAGGACCTGGTTGCCAATCCACCTTGTCCACAGTTATTCAGCTCTAGCAAACAGCCATTGTATTCTGAGCCACTGGTTGTTCTTCTGTGCCCTGATTATGGGCTGGAATTCCATCAATACGTATCTGTGAGACCCATCTTGGTAAATATAGGATACAGTTGCATTGATTTTTGAGCAAATTTGGACCCACTCATTCTTCAGCAAGCATCTGAAGTGAAGAAGAACCTTGAAAATGACTCTTAGTTCCATACAAATGAATGGAAATATTGTGCAACATGTTCCAAACACTGTGCAACCAATCTTATAAAAACTGGAATTCGAGCTAATAATCGACCAATGAGGTTCTGTTCACAGGAAACTCAGAGATCTAATCCCTCTTTCAGCTGCCAGGGAAGGTGTAACTCCACTGATGGGGGACATAGTAAGTGGCTGACTCCAATAATCTTTCTCTTGTTGGATCAAGATAGGAAGGATCTGTAAGGAATCCAGAGATGCCATTGGGCCCATCTGACAAGTCTGCTGGTGGAAGCCAGGATTCCTAGTAGTTGTATCTATTTTCTTGCTGTTACCAAGCAGAAATGAAGAAACTGGGAGAGAAAACCTTTACAATCTGTGGAACTGTTCCCGAGATAGGGAAAAGCAGAGCATAGAATTTTCCACTCGGGAATGTCAACCACTGAGCTGGTCTGAAACTGCTTTTCTTGATATTCATCAAGCAGCCAAACTTTAGGAGTTATGAAAGAACTATATACCTCTGTGTACCTGCCTTCTGAGGGTCTAAGGCTATCAGAAGTAGATCCTCCAGCTAATGGAACCAGGTGGAGTTCTGGACTCTCAATAACACTATAAGCACATATAAAGATTCTTGGGGCCACTGAGGCCAAATGGTAGGTTCTCTTCTGAGCTAATGCCGAAGATCTCTGCAGATTGGACTGAAAATAAGCATCCTTGAGATATATAGAGGTAAGGAAATTATCCTTCCAGATTGCTTGAGATATGGATCTGCTTGACTCCATCCCGAAGACTCTGACATTCAGCCTCTTGTTGGCCCCTCTTATGTCCAATGTAGGCTTTCCTGTGCTTTTCCTCTAAGCACCAGAAGAGAGGCAAAACTTGTCCCTGGAACCGCTCTTGTTCTGGGACCTAAAAAAAAAATATCACCTCTTCGTCCAGAAGGCTTCTTCCTTCAGTGCTTTACCTTTTGATTCATTGGTCTTAATACTCCTGTTGGTATGGGGACTCCTGTGCCCGTTAAGAAAAAACAGTCTATATCAATCTAGACCATGGATACCACACACAAGCCTCCAGAGTATGATGAGCCCAGGTATGTGTGATCAGAAAAATGAGTCTCCTAGTACCGGAGGAGATATGTTCATTGCTGAAGAGCAAAACGACTGCGTTATAGCTCCATTAGAACCTTGAAAGGCAGGTTTACCAACTGCCATGAGTCACCTCTGGAGTATTCCCTGCAGGGCCAGCAGCTCCATGTATCTCAGAAATACTGGTCACTGGAGGTTCTCCGGTCTGACTATGACTATGAGGAGCTGGGATCCTTGGAACTTCCATCCTAAGGTACCAATATCTTGCAGCCCTCATTCGCCTTTTCAATGGAATTATCCAAAGTTTCCCCAAACAGCACCACCCCTTCAAATAGAATGGTGTAGAGGGCAGACTTGGAGGATGAGTCATCATCCCAGAAATAGAACCATAATGCTTTCCTAGCTGCTATCGACAAAGCCATTTGATCCAGAGAATATCCTAGTTACATCTAGGGAAGTTTCTGTGAAGAAGTCAGTTGTAACCTGAAGACTTCAGACTGCCTCTTCAATCTTGGCTTTTAATATCTCTCTCCATAGTAGCCTTGAGATCTTAAATCACATATTTCATGTTTGTAGAAACAGCAGCGGAAGTCACAGCTGGCTGGCCTCCTGCAATGGTAGGCGTAAAATAGGATAGGTCTGCGTCCACCTATGATCCATAAGTGTGCAACTTAGGTGGTGTAGTTCTGGGGTTGGAAATAACTTCCTCCACAGGGTAAAGCCTGGCCTCTTTTCTTACCCCTAAGGCCTCTGGAACTTACTTTGTAAGCCCTGCCTGCATGTCATGTGGCTGCACAGTGATAGGTCATGCTGAAGCGACAACCTTCTGGAGGAAGTCAGTGCATAACCGATTCCTTCCACTGTTTTCACCTCATAACCAGATCCTGGTGAAGAATCAGACACCTGACAAATAATAATAACTAAATATTACCTGTGGTAAGTATTAAGAAAAAATGTGCACTGTTAAATTCTATAAGAAACCAGCGAAACAGCTTTAAAACAGGCTGAAGACAGCACTTATCCATGTCTGGAGACACTGCAAATACTTACCAAATAAGTGTGGTAGGTTTACTGTACTTTTCCCTTTATTTTAGGCACTTTCTGGCAATTGCCCTTATCCAAGATGGCTGCCACAACTTGTATTCCCACAATGCAAGTCATCTGTATTAGGCCCAATAAGGCACAAACTGCACACATGTGGGCCTATTCCGAGTGTGTTTGCTGTTTAGAGACCAGGGAGAGGACTCTGTCTGAAGCCTACATGGCCCCTAAACACCCAGGGTACCGGGAATAAATCACTGGGACCGAGGGGAAGCAACATAGATAACAAAAGTGCCTGCAAGGGAGTTGAAAAGGCAACCACGTGCAAAAAGTCAAAGTTTAAAGGCACCACAGTCTAAAGGCCTCAAGATATAAAAGGTAACACAGTTTTCAAAATGTATCACAGTTTTAAATATTTCAGTCTTCAAATGCACTGCAGTTTCCCAAATGTACTGCAGTTTCAATACATGCAAAAGTATTAAATGCAAATTTAAATGAAACAGTTTTAAATGCCACACAGCTGAAATGCAACACAGCTTAACCCCTTAAGGACATATGACATGTGGGACATGTCATGATTCCCTTTTATTCCAGAAGTTTGGTCCTTAAGGGGTTAAATGCTTCCTAGCAAAAGCACAACCGCATAATGTACCACAATCTTAAAAATAAGGTACAGCAGTATAATGCACTAGTTTAAAGATATCAAAGCTTAAATGCATCACAGCATAAAAGCACAACTGCATAATGTACTACAGTAAAACAGGCAAATAAAGTAATAAAGATAAAAAAACATACATGTCCGTAAGTTAAGGGAGCAAATTGCTCACGTCCTAAGGGCTGTAGGACAGGAAAAAGACTGAGGACCTTAGGGATGGAGCCTCCTTTTAAAACCTTGGTGGTTTTCCTGTCCTATCGGCTGTAAGGGGAGGAGCTAACCCCATGTGTATATGCTGCCATGATTAGCCTGGAAAATATATATATGTATATACCCAAGTATATACGTATACATCACTATATGTATACCTATATATAAATAAAAATAATAGTAAAAAAATTATATACATATATATACATATATATATATACACACACGTGTATATATAATAATTTTACATATATATTTATGTAATAATTTTACATAATTAGGTATCCTAATTAATTACAATTAGCGGGACCTGCCTAACAACCCAGGCCGAAAGTATAGGGAATTTAATTTGCTAGCACTATATTTAACCCTATAACTTTCCAAGACACTATAAAACCTGTACATGGGGGGTACTGTTTTACTCGGGAGACATCGCTGAATACAAATATTTGTGTTTCAAAACCGTAAAATTTATTACAACAATGATATCGTCAGGGAAAGTGAAATTTATTGCCTTTTTCGCACACAAACGGCACTTACACTGACGATATTTTTGCTGTCATACTTTTTACTGTTTTGATACACAAATATTTGTGTTCAGCAAAGTCTCCTGAGTATAACAGTACCCCTCATGTACAGGTTTTATGGTGTTTTCAAAAGTTACAGAGTCAAATATAAGGCTTGCGTTTCAGTTTTTTCACAATGAAATTCGCCAGATTGGTTACGTTGGCTTTGAGACCGTATAGTAGCCCAGAAATAAGAATTACCTCCATAATGGCATACCATTTGCAAAAGTAGACAACCCAAGGTATTGCAAATGGGGTATGTTCAGTCTTTTTTAGTAGCCACTTAGTCACAAACACTGGCCAAAATTGGCTTTCAAATTAGTTTTTTGCATTTTTCACACACAAACAAATATTAACGTTAACTTTGGCTAGTGTTTGTGACCAAGTGGCTACTAAAAAAGACTGGACATACCCCATTTGCAATACCTTGGGTTGTCTACTTTTGCAAATGGTATGCCATCATGGGGGTAATTTTCATTCCTGGGCTACCATACAGTCTCAAAGGCAACATAACCAAACTGGCAAATTTCAATGTGAAAAAACTGAAAAGTGTAACATGCTATATTTGACCCTGTAACTTCCCAAAACACCATAAAACCTGTACATAGGGGGTACTGTTTTACACGTGAGACATCGCAGAATACAAATATGTGTATTTTATTGCAGTAAAAGCAAACAGTATTATGACATTCACAGTTAGAATGTCACATAGAACTAAGAAAATTTTTAAAAAATCATATTTTCTCTCATTTTTTTACATTTTATTCATATTACGTTATGTTCCATACCTAAATATTTGATGTTAAATGAAAGCCCTGTTTCCCCTGAACAAAATGATATATAATAAGTGTGGGTGCATTTAATATGAAAGAGGTAAATTATTGTTGAACAGACATATAGTCAAAATCTGTGGTTTGTTTACATTTTTTTTGGTTCACAACTTGTACATTTGGCTGCGGTCTTAAGGGGTTAAGGACACATGACATGTGTGACATGTCATGATTCCCTTTTATTCCAGAAGTTTGGTCCTTAAGGGGTTAAGGACCAAACTTCTGGAATAAAAGGGAATCATGACATGTCATACATGTCATGTGTCCTTAAGGGATTAAGGGGTTAAACCCATCCTTTTCACGCAAAGAACAAGATACAAATGAATTACTTTATTAACATATTTAATGATGAGAAATTCAAAGTTAACCCTTTCGGGTACTATGATAGAAATATTTTACTTCTTGCGGCCCAATGTCGGCTCATCCTTGCAGAGTACCGTATTGAGTGCTTCGAATGTGCACATTCAGGATCGGTGGTAATCTCCAGAGATAATCCAACATTGGACCACAAGAGGTGAAATATTTTGTCTGATCTATTCCAACAACCCGCAAAGGCTTAAATGGACACTATAGCATTAGTAATACAAACCTGTATTCCTAAATCTATAGTGTCTTTGTTACTACTTACATTAAGGTGTCCTCCCCATGTGCATTAATATAAAACAATTAAGGTTTTATTTACTCACCTTTTCCAGGGCCAAGGCTCCCCTTGCATTGCTAACCTCTCTGTCTCCTGTCATGGCATGGCCTGCTTTGCGATTGCCCAATCCAATGTTTCTCTAGAGGAGTGGTGAGTACTGTACACTCTTTCATTCCTCTGGGGGTTTCTGTGTTATGTGACTGGATTTTACTGCCTCTAGTGGCATTGAGATTAAGTGCTCTTGGTGACTAATGTGTCCCTTCAGCAAATATTTTCTATTTAACATGTAAGCTTTGAATTTAATTTGAAGTGATATAAAGGGATACCATAGTCACCACAAAAAATTAGCTAAATAAAGCAGTTTTGTTTACAGATCATGCCTCTGCTCAATGTTCTGCTATTTAGGAATGTAATCACTCATGTTTCTGTACATGCAGCACTAGCCACACCTTCATGGCTTTGACTGACACAGCCTGCATGAAAACATAATGGTTTCACTTTCAAACAGATGTTAACTTACTTTAGGCAATTTTATCTCCTGCTTTTTAAATTGACCTTTAATCACAGACAGGAGCTCTAGCAAGATAGTAACAGTGCGGGAGATCAGAAATACTACATTAAACAGACTGTACAATAAAGGAAGTGTAAACATTAGATGACTCTTTACAGGAAGTATTTAGGAAGGCTGTGCAGGCTTCAGGCAGGCAAGTGTGACAAGGGCTGCACAAACTCCCAAATGGCAGAGATTTGAGCAGTAAGATTGCAGTGACATGATCTATCCACCAAAACTGCTTCATTAAGCTAACGTTGTTTTGGTGACTATAGTGTACCTCTAGTCAGTTCCTGTGAGGTTATAAATGCTAATAAACGTGATTTGCAGTTATAAATTGAGGTTGTTAACAGCAGCTGGTATTTAGCAGTGGCTTCTTACTGACAGGTTTCTAATCATGTTTTCATTAAAATCATGTAATAGCGCCAACATATTCTGCAGTGCTTTAAAATTTAAGAAGTGGGATATTTAGAGATGATAAAGACCCTCCTCAAACAAGCTTACAATATATAAGGGTTTGAGGTAGCCAGATATATTGGTAGTTATGTTGCTCTAGGACACTTACTGGTAAGGAGGTCTGGCTCTGTTTTAAACCTGGGTTTGCCAGTTCTAAGACAGTGACATTACCACAGCTCTAACCAGCCAAAATAAAATATTTAATGAAGAAAGCACCAGTGAGATTTGAGGCTGTAAACCTTAAGAATATGGAAATATCATATGATTATGATATATTTTACCAGAATAACATTATATATTTCAATTTCAATGTATCAAGCATAGAGGCTGCATAGGCCATGTTTTTAATCCTAAAACAAATACAAATATTAATATATTACTGCAACTCCACACTGAATGTCCTATTCCTTTGGACTAACCTGGGTCTGCAAAAAAAAAAAAAACATTTACTTTAATAGTATTTCTCTGTGCTCTTCAATTTTTGTAAATTTAAAAATTGCAAAAAAGAGATAGCTTTTTGTCCATATCTTGGTCTGCCAC